>NC_034608.1:86291160-86325352 GCF_900095145.1 Mus pahari
TTTTGTTTTTTGGTGTTTTCAAGACAGGGTTTCTCTGTGTAGCCCTGGCTGTCCTGGAACTCACTCTGTAGACCAGGCTGGCCTTGAACTCAGAAATCCTCCTGCCTCTGCCTCCTGAGTGCTGGGATTAAAGGCGTGCGCCACCACTCTCTTGAAGTCCTTGAAATGACAGACTACATCTACCAGGCAGGCCTCCTCTCCAGGCCAGGAGTCAGAGGGTGATACCGCACGGCATTCTGGGGATTGTAGTCCCGACCGGAAAATGAACGCCCCCTCCGCGCACTGGGTAGTGATTTAGGGGCGGGAGTTCTAATCTTTTTTCCGCAAACGTATCTTAAGCGTCCAAAGGGCGGGTCTCCAGGGTTACTTTGGACTGGTCAGCGGTGCCTACGCACGCGTACTAGCTGCTTTGCGGAGCACTTTCAAAGGTGTTCTGGGAGTTGTAGTCCGAGGTTCCGGGCCCTCCGAGGTCGGTAGCTGCCTTCTGAGCTCCCAGGAAGGATGGATCCCGGGACGGACTCGGCGCCGCTTGCCGGCCTGGTTTGGTCGTCGGCCTCGGCGTCGCCGCCGCCGGGTTTCAGCGCGGTAAGTGGGGGCGCGCAAGGGTTGCGGGGACGGGCCAGGAAGGGGACGAAGCCCGCTGACCTGTGCGACCCGCAGATCACCTGTACCGTGGAGGGCGGGACGGCCAGCTTCGGCCGAGGCTTCGCGCAGAAAGCCGGCTACTTCCTGTGCCTGAGCACGCTGGGCATCCCGGAGGTGAGCACCGGTGGCCTGAGCCTGAGCCTGCCCTGCCCCTCGCCCTGCCCGCCGATATCCTCCACCCTTCTCCAACTCTCTCCCACCCTTACTGCTCATATCGTTGACCTTTCCCCTCCCCTCTGACTGCCCCCTTCCACCTGCCCCCTCTCGTGCTCCCAGAACCCTCAGGACAATGTGGTAGTGGACATGCAGATCGTGATGGACAAGGGCCCCCTGCCGTCAGGCTTCTCAGCAGTCAACGACCCTCAGGATATCAGTAAGATCCGTGGGCACGGGAGAGCGACAGGCACAGCGAACGGCCGCTAGTATATGCTTGGAATAGGACTTAGCTGAGTGGGGAGGCACAACCTGTAAATGCAGAACTCGGGAAGCTGAAGCAGGAGGATGGTGGCGAGTTCAAGGCCAGCCTAGGCTACAGAGTGAGGCCTTTGTCTCAACCCACTACTCCAGAATTAAATAGCTGACACATACTTGTCTTAGCATTCAGGCTGAGTCAGGAGGATGGCTCGGAGTTTGTATCCAGCCTGGGCTACAGAATGACGCCTTGCCTCAGCTCTTCCTAAGAATTTGAGCATAGTGGGGCATACCTGTCACTACATGAAATCCTGCCCCTAAACAACCACCCCACCCCCCAGATGTCTTTGGCACACCCACCCTCCTTCCTCACTGCCGCTGGTCACTGCTGCTTGCCCTCTGCTTCTGTGGCGGAGCGAGTCCTCCGGACCATTCTCTTTTCCTTTCCAGGCTCTTGCACAGCGAGTCCGCCTGGACCTGGCTTTCCCGCTCTCTGCATAGCTCAGCCTCCCCTCTCCCTTCTCCCCTGCCCGACCCAGCTGCCCGCCTCCCCGATGGTGCTTGGTTCTCTCGGTGTCTTTAGTGACGGCCTGGCAGGCTGCCGTGCAGAGGGTCAGGTCAGTGTACAGACAGAGGAGGCGCCCACAAATTCTCCTGTCCTCCTTTTGCAGCTGTTTCTTGACTTAGTGTTTAATTGGTTTGGGGGGACAGGGTCTCAGTGTGTAGCCTCAGCTGGCCCGGAGCTTCATAGTCCCATGGATTCATGGGACTGAGCTGTTGTGACCAGCCCCTTATAATCTGCAAAGTGTGGAGACTGTTGTTCTTCATCCCAGTACTTGGGAGGCCGAGACAGGAGGATCGCTTCCAATTCAGAGCCATTTTGGGCTATGTGATGAATTCCAGGGCAGCATCGACTACAGAGTGAAAAAAAAAAAGCCATGGCTGGAGCATTAGCTGAGTTAGGTTAGCAGAGTTCTTACCCGGTGTGCCTAAGGCCAGGCTCTGTCCCAGTACCACACCAACAGAGTCAAGAGGTTGAGGCAATATTGGGCATTCAGGGTCATCTTCGGCTACATTTTGAGGCCAGCCTGGGCTACATGAGATTGTCTGACAAACACAAATATATGCACGTAATAGAAAATAGCTCTTCTGACCTCGTGGAGCACACACAACAGCTGTAGGATGGAGTTTTTAAAGAGGAGGTCTGTGATCCCTTGGGGTATAGGACCAGGAAAAGTGAGGTTGGGGTGCTAGTCCCCTCCCCCCACTCCGTCAAATGTCAATCTGTTTCACCGATTCCAAAAAAATTAGTGAATCTCCTATTTATAATTTAACCAGCTTCCTGTGTGGTCCCTGACAGTGTTGTCCCTACAGTGTAGAGGCAAGCGTCTTCCGGGGCTCCCATCCCGGTTTTACATTCCCCTCTCTCACTCCCTGCCCCCACTCCCAGAGGCCTCTGTGTCCAAGAAGAAACGCATGTGTGTGAAGCTGATGCCCCTGGGGACAGCTGACGTGGTTGTGAGTGATGTGAAGCTGAGTGGGAAGACCAAGACGGTGCCTGGATACCTGCGAGTGGGGTAGGTGGAGCATCCCGTCCCAGCTCCTGTCCCTGCCATGTTGCGTCCTGATTTTACCTGCATCTCTGCATGTGGGGATGGCATCTTGAGGGCCCTGTGGTCAGTATGCTGATTAACATGTGGGTGAGCTGCTGAAAGAGAAACACTCCCAAACGGTGGCCACCGGAGATACCCTGCTCTCCTCCCCTTACTCCAGGGACATTGGTGGCTTTGCCATCTGGTGCAAGAAATCCAAAGCCCCAAGGCCGGTGCCCAAGCCCCGCACGCTCAGCCAGGACATGCGAGGCCTCTCACTGGACCCACCCAAAGAGCCCAGGTGAGGCTCAGGCACCCCCATGGGCGGATGGGACAGGAGGAAGACTTCAGGCCTGACTGAAGTCACTGTCCCCTCCTCCCCAGCAAAGGCAGCCACCCAGAGCGGACCTTGTCTAGGCTGGGCTCTCGGGCCTCCACTCTACGGAGGGCTGACTCCATCTATGAGGCGTCCAGTCTCTATGGCATCTCAGGTGAGCACAGAGTGGACTCTCTGGGGCTGTCCCTGGAACTGCCCTGAGCAGGCAGGGGGCTGGGATGCAGCCTCTCCTTGGCCTGCCCTACCAAGCATTCAGTTTTTAAGATTTATTTTTATTTTATATGTGTGGGTGTTTTGTCTGCAAGTGTGTCTGTGCATCATGTGTGTGCATGGTCCTGAGAGGCCAGAAGTGGGTGCTGGATCACCTGGAACTGGGATTGAGAAGGCTTGTGAGCTGTTGTGTGGGTGATAGGACCTGAACCCACGTCCTCGGCAAGAGCAGCCAGTGGCTCCTAACTGCTGAGCTGTCTCTCCAGGACCCAAACTGTATTTCCCCCCCTTGGTGCTGTTGAGAGCGGGAGACTAGGGCCTCACGCTCTGCAGGTGGCAGGGCAGAATCCAGGGTGTGTTGTGTGACACTTTTCATGCAGGACATTAACACACTTGTCACCAGCTGGGTATCACCAACAGACCAGGGCTGTGAGAGCTCGCTTCAGGGAACTAGGGTTTGGGTTTGCAGTCGGTGGGTGAGTTCCAGGATGGTGTAGGACCCAGAAGCAGCCTCCGTGCCAGGAAATATCATTCCACAGGGCTGATGAGCCCACAGCTACATAGACGGGTGCCCTAAAGGGGGCTTTCCACACTCTGGACTTGAGTGGGTTAGGTGAGACTAAGGAAGAATAACAGAGAGTGGTTGGAAGTCGGCAGGAGGGAGAATCCAGTGACCCCTCACCCTGTCCTCCCGTGAGGGACCACAGCCAGCAGACCCAGTCTTGGGGTCACTTCGAAGCAGTCAGGGCAGCTCTGATGGAGATCGGCCTGTGCTCCTTGGGTGGTCAGGGTCACAGAGGGAGGCTACAGGTCCTGGGCTCCTCAGCCTCCCTGGGCTTTCATTGCAGCCATGGACGGAGTCCCCTTTACCCTGCACCCAAGATTTGAAGGCAAGAGCTGTGGGCCCTTGGTAAGTCAGCCACTGTTCGAGGGGCTGTGACATTCCTGCTTCCGTATGACTGGGCACAATGACCATGATGTCACTGGGAGATGGATACAGGCCAAGGAGTCTGAGAGTAGGGATGTGGGAAGTGGGGCTAGACTCTCAGGCTAGCATCTGTGGGGCCAGTCCTAAAAACTGAGAGCATCGGGTACGCACGGGGGACATCCCAGTACTCAGGCAGCAGGAGCTGGGGGCCTATAGCACTTAGGAGTTTGAGACCAGCCTGGGCTAATTGAGGCCCATCTGGGAAGTTGGGGCCTGAAGAGGTGGCTCAGCCAGTAAAGGCACTCGACACTGAGCCTGGGTCCCTCCCACACCTCAGGAGAGACCACCAACTCCTGGGCGTCATCCTGTGATATCATAGATAGGCCTTGGTGAGTGTGTGCGCACCACAGTTCGGTGGGACTCGGCCTCACACGCGCACATCTCTCCTTTAGAACTTGTCTGCCTTTGGGGACCTGACAATCAAATCACTGGCAGACATTGAGAAGGAGGTAGGTGCTGGGACCCACCCTTTGCCCTTGTCTGCCTCCACCCCCCAGTCGTTCCCCAATGCCCCCCGGGCCCCAAGCCATCCTCTAGCCCCGCCCCTCTGCTCCCCAGTATAACTATGGCTTCGTGGTGGAGAAGACCGCAGCTGCACGCCTGCCCCCCAGCGTCTCGTAGGCCAGCCCCAGGTACCACCTGGCCACCTCCTGCTTTGCGGATACTGCTGATTGACATCCAGCCTCTCTGTCCGGCTGCTTGCATAAAGGGTCTCTTGCCTGGTGGTGCAGGGGCGGCCTGGGCAGAGCAACGGCCTTCTCTCGCAGAAGTCTAGAGGCCACATATGCACCAGCAGTAAACGCTCTACCTGGGACCCACTATGTGGAGTCTTTTGTTTTCTTTATTTTAAGATATATTTTGAATTATACATATGCACGTGTGCGTGCATGTGTGCGGTGTGCCTATGTGTGTGCATGCGTGCGTGCGTGCATGTTGGTGCTCTTGGAGGCTAGAAGGCATTGAATTTCCTGGAGCTGGAGTTGCAGGTGAGTCCCCTGACATGGGAGTGGAGGACTGAACTCATGTTCTATGTAAGGCCTAAATGTTATTTATGAGATAGGGTCTCAAGAAGCCCAGGCTGGCTGAAAACCCATTGCATAGCCTAGGGTGATCCTAGCCTGGTCCTCCTGGGGTTCCAGGCATGCTCTGCCACGCTTAGTTTATGTGGTGCTGGGCATGGAAGCTAAGAATGTGTATGTGCTAGACACATGCTCTGAGCTGAGGCACAGCCAGGTGTGCACTGGCCAGCAGAGCTGTGGCCTCAGCCTTTTGTTTGTTTGTTTGTTTGTTTAAATTTTTTAATTTTGGAGTTTTCTGAAAATTGGTTTCATGTAGCTTATCCAGGATGACCACAAGCTTATTAACTTTTATTTATTTGTATGTGTGGGGGTGCCTCAGGAAGCCCCTCAACCTGGCTGGATGCACTAGGCCTCGCCTCCCCAAGCATGTATAGCAGTAAAGCCTGCTGAGACCCGCTCTCAGCCGCTGTGCAGTGAGCTCCAGGTTCCCAGTGTTGTGAGCTGTCACCCTGCTGGGTGAGCTCATCTTTTGGAGATTGAGCTGTCTTGGAGTCATTTCTACTCCTGTAAATAACCTGAGTAAAACTCGGTGGCTAACCAAGTTGGTATTGGTGCTTTGGTCTGTGGATGGTTCCCTAACTGGGGAACATCTCCCCCGCTGGGCCCATACAACACCTTCCACTGTGTGGGTCCTGGGGTTTGAACTCAGATTGTCAGACTTGGCCGCAAGCACCTTTCCCTGCTGAGCCATGTCACCAGCCGTCTTTAGAGACATCTTAATTTACACATGGAGTTCACTCATAGAAATAAGAATCCTCCCTTCATATACAAGCCCTGGAGACTGACAGTACTTAAAAACCAAGCTGAATACTTGACAGTCTTGAGAGGTGGGCTGTGAGCTGCAAGTGATGTGCATGCAGACTGTCTGCAGGAACATCTGTAAACCCTGATGCAAGACACATCCCCTACACTGAGGGGCTAGGACGGTGCACTCTTTTGAGTGTCACCTAGAGCTGTATTTGAATTACATTTGTTTGCTCGTTTTTTGAGAGTGGATTTCTCTGTGTGGCTCTGTTTGTCCCACAACTTGCTCTATACACCAGGCTGGCCTAAAACTCTGCCTGTGCCTCCTGAGTGCTGGGATTAAAAGTGTGTGCCACCACTGCCCGGCGTGGGATTTACCTTTATGTGTGTGCAGGAGCCCTCGAGGGCCAGAGGTGGCACCGGGTCTGGAGCTGGTGTCACAGGTGGCTGTGCACCACTGCGTGTGGGTGCTTGGGGACAGCAGGTGGCCCTGATGGCCGAGCCATCCTTCCAGCCCACATCTCTTCTCACCCCTTCCATCTGCCTTTGTTTCTCTTTTTCTGAACAAAGACTATGCTTTGCTGATTTCAAGATTAACAGACTCCCGAGGCAGCCTGGCTGTTGAGAAGCAGGCTGAAGGGAGACCTAAGCTTGCAGGCACCCGAGGGTCTCATGTTTTCTGGTGTTTGTAGCCAGACCTCTGCCGGCTTGAGGCACCTTTGGAAATAAACCCTCAGGTTTTGTCTGACATTGGAGGCCTTTGCAGAATCTTTGTGCTTTAGAACTACTGAGGGCAGGATGAAGGGCTGTCGACAACAAACTGGTGGGGCCTGCTGTTCAGTGGCCAGAGTATAGGAAGGTCAACACACTTGGGAGGATCAGAGGTGCAGTGTCCTCCTTGACTACATACAGTAGGCTAGCCTGTGCTATATTAGAGGCTGCCCAAAATAAGATAGGCTGGGTGTAGTGGCAAACACCTTTAATCCCAGCTCTTGTGAGCCAGAACAGGTGGATCTGTGAGTTAAAGGATAGCCTGGTTTACATAGTTACATGTATTGAAGGATAGCCTAATCTATTTAGTTCCAGGACCCCCAGGGCTTTGTAGAAAGACCTTGTCTCCAAAAAAGAAAAAAAACAAACAAATAAATAATTTTAAGAGTAAAGAAAAAAAGAGCCCAAATGGGAGAGCACGCTCTGTGTAGATACCACAGAGGACACATGCTTACAAAGTGACTGCCAAGTCAGGCGTGGTGGTGGCGCACGCCTTTAATCCCAGCACTTGGGAGGCAGAGGCAGGCAGATTTCTGAGTTCGAGGCCAGCCTGGTCTACAGAGTGAGTTCCAGGACAGCCAGGGCTACACAGAGAAACCCTGTCTCAGAAAAAAAAAAAAACAACCCAAAACAACAACAACAAAACAAAGTGACTGCCAAATCTGTCCACCTCACGGAGGTTACAGATGTCCGCAAGCCTGCCCGGGGTTGGGGACAGATACATTGTTTCCTTCAGTGCTTATAACTGCCAAACACAAGCAGATATTTCGGGGAGGTGGGTGCTGTTCTACTGTACTAAAGAGGCTGAGGCAGGTGGATTGCCCAGAGATCCAGCAGGTGTTTGAAGGACTCCCTCAGCTAGGATACCACAACAAAACATTCTAGCAGAGTCCGCCTTGGGGAGCCAGTAAGTTCACTGGGCTTCCAGAGCATGGTGCTGTGGTAATGGGTGTGGAGGACCCCAACGCAGCCACAGCACTGGGAAATGGTAACTGATGGAGCTGATGACCCCCACAGCTCCATAGCCGGGTCCCCCACTTGCCTCCAGACACAGCTGTAGGATTAGGGGAGAAACACGGGAGGGAGCACCCTCAGGTGTTCAGTAACCCTCCCCACTCTGGTCTGCTGTGCAGAATGGTTATCTCGAGGGGCCTCTTGAGTAGTCACAGCCACTCTGAGGAAGATGGCAGCTGCTGCGCCAGGTGGGCACAGGCTGGTCAGAACTAGGTCAGGAGGATGTCAGGAGCCAGGGCTACAGGACAGCCAGGGCTACACAGCTCAGTGCTGGGGACAGCACACTGTGACAGGGGCTGCCTGCAGCAGGCCTGGTTGGAGACATCTCAGAAGCCGGAGGCAGCTCTTTGTAAAAAGTTCTTCCCATTTCTCCTAACCTTAGTCCTGGACATCAGCTGTCGAGTTTGTTTGTGCATGACTGTTTTCAGTTGGCTCTGTTGAGCATGATTATTCTGTCTACTTTTTCTTTTAAAGATTTATTTATTAATTATATGTAAGTACACTGTAGCTGTCTTCTGACACTCTAGAAGAGGGCATCAGATCTTGTTACAGATGGTTATGAGCCACCATGTGGATGCTGGGATTTGAACTCCGGACCTTCGGAAGAGCAGTCAGGTGCTCTTACCCACTGAGCCATCTCAGCAGCCCTCTATCTGACTTTCTTACTCCCTTCTTCTGCTCTGGTGAATTGTGTGCTACTAGATGTTCCTTGATATAATGATTATTTTTTTCTCTCTTTTCTTTTTGTTTTTTTTCGAGACAGGGTTTCTCTGTGTAGCCCTGGCTGTCCTGGAACTCACTCTGTAGACCAGGCTGGCCTTGAACTCAGAAATCTGCCTGCCTCTGCCTCCCAAGTGCTGGGATTAAAGGCATATGCCTCCACTTCCCAGTGATGTAATGATTCTTTTTTTTTTTTTTTTTTTTTTTTAAAGATTTATTTATTTATTATATGTAAGCACACTGTAGCTGTCTTCAGACACTCCAGAAGAGGGAGTCAGATCTTGTTANGGATGGTTATGAGCCACCATGTGGTTGCTGGGATTTGAACTCTGGACCTTCAGAAGAGCAGTCGGGTGCTCTTACCCACTGAGCCATCTCACCAGCCCGTAATGATTCTTAAACAATCAAAAATTGAGGCATAGGGGGCACAGCATAGCACACATGGCACGGCACGGCACAGCACAGTCCTAATGGCCCAGGTGCATGCTGTGTGACCTCATCTTGGAAACAATGCAATAACTGCAGAATGGTAGTTACAGATTAATGCTTGACTTGCAAAGGAAGTTTAAAATTATTAGAAAAAGAAATAGAGCCAACATTGGGACCCCAAGAAAGCTATTAAAGTTATGAAATAACTTTTGCACAACATTTGAGAGTGGTTCCTGGATAAGCAAGTATAGAATACATAAAAATCTTATACTAATAAAACAGTCAAAATACTGGGACTCTTAGGAGAGTCATTGTGTGCCATGTGCAGAAGCAGAAAGCTAGTGGAACTACTGAGTTAAGGATTAACTTGATCCTTTGTGGCCGCTGCCTGGCAGCTTTGCCCATGTCGTTTATCATTAGAGCTTCACAGGAAAATACATGTAGCTGGCCTTGGGGCTCTGAGCTCTAAAATATAATAGGTCAAAAGTTTAAACAGAGATAAGCTTATAATTATTATTTTGGTCACAGGCCTGGGAATAGGGGGAGCTTGAAACTTTGGGGAACAATTATAATTCTTGATTCTTTGTGGGATGTGGTCATTCTTTTGAATTTGATTTGGTAACGATTATACGATGTCTTTTTTTTTTTTTTCTACCTGCTTTTGGAGTAACAATAAAAGACTGGGGCAAGAAAAAGGTGAGAGTGGGGTACACATGAGGTGAATGTAGAGTGTGTGGTGTGGACAGTGAGTGAGGAGAGAGTAGGGGGACAGTGTGGAGTGTGTGTGAGTGAAAGAATGTGAGGTGTGTGTGAGGTTAGAGTATGTAGTGTGTGTGTGGAAGAAGAAAAAGAACACACAGAGTGAGTGTGTGAGTGTGAGAAAGGGAGTGAATGAGAGAGCACAACCCCCAGCCCAGAGAGAGCAAAAGTGCATACAGCCTCAAGTAGGGGAGGTCTTTAAGCCTTAAAAAAAAATCACCTATGACCTTGTACCCAAAAAGTTGTCTGTGTGTGTTTATTATGCACCTTCCAGACAGCCCTGCAGTTGAAAACTCCCATCCTGTGTTGAGGCTGGACAGATAAGCTTTGAAGTGGGTCAGCAAGGACACTCGGGTGCCACTAAGCCACCCTGGATGGCACTGGGCATCTGCTTGCCCTTACCTGGGCTGCCAGCCCCACCCTGGCTACTGTGGCGCCAGCCACCAAGTCTGATCTCACCCCCAAGCAAAAGCCACTTGTTCTCCCTGGCCACCTTCCCAGCTGCCCCAGAACCACCCGGGATCACTTTTCAGAGCACTTTGGGTAACCAGAGGCCTCCTGTGACCTGTACTTGCCCTTGAGTCAGGAGAAACCAGTCTGTCCTGAGCCACACACTGTGACACAAACCTTCAATCCTGGGGGAGCACTCTAGGCTGCTGCTGGGGTCCCACAGGGCCTGCCTGGGACACACAGCTGTGTGGCTACAGCCAGGGGTCTATACAGAGTGCATAGCCAACCCCATCAAGTCTGTAGGGAAACAAAGGCCACTGTACACCCATAGTAAGCAGTGCTTAAACTGTTTCTGCATCTTAGTAATGAGATGTCACCTCTGTCCCTATCTCATGTAGCCACAGGCTACATTACTTTTTTTTTTTTTTTTTCTGTTTGAGTTTCATGTAGCCCAGGCAAGCCTCAAACTCACTATGTACCCAACTGTGACCTTGAATTCCTGCCTGATTCTGCCTCAGCCTCTCAAGGGCTGGATGATAGCTTATACTCCCCAGTCTGAGCACACAGCAATCTTCCTCCTGCAATCACACATCTATACTACCATGCCTGGCCAACACAGGCTACTTTGTTCAGGCAGGGTCTCACTATGTAGCCTAGGCTGGCTTAGAACTTGTGGAGCTCCTCCTTCCTTGGCCAACTAGCTGCAGACTCTCCCTGGTGGCTCTGTGAGGTGAGCCTGTACTAGAGGCATAGAGGGTGACTTAGCCAGGCATGGTGGGCATCCCGACACCCAGAGGTGGAGACAAGAGGATCAGAATTGCAAGTTATCTTCAGCTTCATAGCTGGCTCCAGTGCTACATAAAACCTCATCAGAACAAACAAGGAGAGGGGAGGGTGTCTCAGTCGTGGCTGTTGGAGGAGGGAGCCACATTCTGCCACACCCTGATCAACTGTTTTGCCTGATGGCTTGGCTCTGACCGGGCCTGGGCCTGGACAGTCCCAAGATGGAGGCTGAGATAAAGCCTTCTTGGCTCCCCAGTTCTGCACCCAGTGCGGTGCCCAAAAGGAGGGTGGGTTTTGTCTTTGCCTTCTGACAGCTATTCGGAGTATCTTGACACAGCCTTGGGTGAATTCCAGGGCTCAGTTCAAGATCTCAAGAGGAGAAGAGGGGACCAGAGGAGGGAGAGGCAGGTGCAGGCCCAGGGTACAGCAGCTACAAAGATTCTGGGGCGTGGGAGGGGAGGCAACAGCAGGCCAAGCTGGTTTTGGCTACACAGAACGTTCAAGAACAGTTGGGCTACATGAGACAAACAAGGAGGGGGGCCGGGGGATAAGGAGAGAAAGAGAAAGAACAACGAAACCAAACAACAAAGCCACCATCTGAGTTTATTCCTGTGGCTGTGCAAGTCGAGAGCAGTGGAGATCCCTGTAGTCCAGTGGGCCTCTTCCTTTCCCTAAGGAGGCAGTCCACACAGGAGCTTCCACACATGTGCCAGCTTAACACTGATCATCAACCCAAGCAGATCTAGACTCAATTTGGAGACCACCTCTGGGCATGTTAGGGTGCAGTTTCCAGGCTGGCTTCAGTGAGGTGGGACAGCCTATCCTAAATGTCGCAGTACCAGCCCATGGCTGCAGGGACCTGAGGCAGCTTTCACCCCCTCTCTGCTTCTTGACTGAGGAGGTCACATGACTGCCGTCTCCAGTTCCTTTGCCTTCATGATGAACCACACCCTTGAACTGCATGCAAGACTGAATAGGCCCTTGCTCCCTTAAGTGACTGTGGTCAGGGTGTTTGATCTCTGCGACAGACATAATTGACTAAGACGCACAGCTGAGTAAGGTTCGGCTTGCAGCTGGGAGCCTGTTAGCCTTTGCTTCCTAAGTGTCTTGGTCACAGCAACAATACAAGTAGGATACATGGCTAATGTGAATTGAGGGCCTACTGTGTGTATTTCCTGTGTCCCTTCCCCTGTCTGCATGTTACAGATAAGGAAACAGACACAGCAAGGAGACACACTCAGCCATGGACTCACAGCCAGACTCCAGCCATCCCTGAAAGCCGCTGGGCTTGGGCTGCTCTGAGCTCCACAGTCAAGGTTCAGATGTCCACATCTCCCCAGGGAGTGCTGGGGAGTTGAAGTCTAAGACTTGAGCCTTCTTCCAGGAACATGGGAGTGGGGTCATGAGGCCTGGGTGCAAGCCCAGACTGATGCTCAGAAATGGGACCCTTGGTGAGCCACAGCCCCTACTGGGGTCTCCGTTTCCTCATCTGTAGAACGGATAGAGAACCATGGAGTCAGAACACAAGCCGACTTTTCCCCCACACCTATAAAAGACCCCATGGGTTCCATTTCTCAGCCTCCCGGGTATCAAGGTCTGGTTATTTGTCACTGTCTGCCCAATAAGATGTGGGCAAAATGTCTTGAGATTTTAAAGGCCTCTAGAAAATCTCCCATATCTGGCCTTTGCTTATCTCTTTAGCAAGGAGGTATAGCACAGAACACTGGAAGCTGTTTTATATCACGGGGTAACTGTGATGTAAGCCAAGGATTCCATAAACTCGGAGGAAGGCCCATTGCTGCAGTAGCTGAGCTGGACCTATCTCTGTGTCTTCTTGTCGTCTTACCCCTGGTTCCAAGCTCATACGAGTGTGGCATCCTTTCTCATATCCAATGGCCTGTGGCCCAGCATGCTATGCATCTCATGAGTGACCCCATCCCAGGGGCCCATGCTAGGCAGTAATGTCTGGGGCAGGCGAGAGGCAGGCAGACTGCTCTCACTGTCTCTCTCTAAGACCGTGGATGTGATACAAGTGGCCATGGACCCAGAGGGGTCCCCAGGCTCTCGGGAGGTGTTATAGAAGGTCTGGCAATGGGTACCCTGCTGGGGCTGAGCTCTGCAACCAGCTTTGGAGTCTTCTGAAGGCCTGGCCGGCTCATCTTCAAAGGATGGTGGGGACAGCTCCCGGAGACCCCGACGAGTGGCCTGAACAGCCCGGAACAGGGTGTGCGTCATTATGGCCACCAGGATAAGAGCACCTGAACCCAGGATGGATGCAGCTGCTGCGCCAGCCTCGATCTCGAACAGCAGCAGGGCATAAATGGCCAGTGCTGAGGAAGGAATGGCTCACTTACTCCACAAATGTCTGCTTTCCCAGCTTCGGGGGGAGATCCCTTCAAACACAGAGTAACAGCAGAGAACCCTGGACCAGAACACAGGAGTGCTTCTACCCAAGCTTCATCACCAACATGTCTGTCCATAAGGAAACCATCGAGGTGTGGGGCCCCACACCGTTAATCCCAGCACTCGGGAGGCAGAGGCTGGCAGACCTCTGTGAGTTTGAGACCACCCTGGTCTAAATGGTGAGTTCTGGGACAGTCAGGGCTATATGGTAAGAACCCATTTCAAAAACAAAATAAGCAAACAAAAACCCAGCAAAAAAATGACTAGGCACATGGCTCAGCAATTCAGAGGATGTGGGTTTGGTTCCCATCACTGCATAGTGGTTCATGAACACCTGTAACCCCTGTTCCAAAAGATCTACTGACTTTTCTGAGCTCAGGCATCAGGTATGATGCAGACAGACATGCAGACAAAACACCCGTACACATTGTGAGTAGAGGACTCTCCAAAACCACATAGCCTGGGAAGAGTACAGATGGGGTTTTACTCTTACTTTTTTGCATTTTTACTGCATTTGTTCACTGTAAGTGTACAACATGCCGCAGTGCATAAGTAGAGGTCAGGGGATACCTTTCAGACAGATTCTCCAGAAGTGTGAGTCCTATCAACTGTGAGTCAGCCTTAAAGATGGGACTTCTTGTTCTAAAGATTTATCTTTACCCCTGTGTGTGTTTGTGTGTGTGTGCACATATGATTGTATGTAAGTGCAGGTAAGTGTGCAGGTGTGTGCACACAGGTGAGTAAGTTGGTACGTGCAGGTGTGTAAGTGCAGGTGCCCATGGAGATCAGAAGGTGTCAGGTCTCCTGGACTTTAGGTGGCTGTGAGCAGCCTGACATGGGTTCTTTGGAGGAGCAGAAAGTACTCCTAACTGCTGAGCCATCTGGCTCTCTGGCTGAGGCACAGCTCAGTGGGTCAGCACTTGTCTGTGTCCCAGATCCCAGGTTCCATCCACAATATGGTGAAATCAAAGCCACACCCTCCCAGGGACTGGACTGTGGCTCAGAGCACTTGCCTGGCATGCACAGGGGCTGGGTTCCAGCCTCAGCGCCCAATAAACTGGGTGTCATGGTGCCTGGCATTGCTCTGCTATGGAGGCATGGGGACCAGGAGCTCAGAGTCATTCTTGACTAAAAAGAGTGTTTGAAAACAGTCTGGGGTACATGAGATTGCTCTTCCGAAGTTCCTGAGTTCAAATCCCAGCAACCACATGGTGGCTCACAACCATCCGTAACGAGATCTGACTCCCTCTTCTGGAGTGTCTGAAGGCAGCTACAGTGTACTTACATATAATAAATAAATCTTTAAAAAAAAAAAAACCAAATAACCAAAAGCAAAAATTAAAACAAGACGGCTTGGGGCCTGGGAGGTGGCTCTCAGAGGTTAAATGCACTGGCTGCTTTTGCAGAGGACATGGGATCGGTTCCCAGCACCTCACAATTCTGAACTGCCTGCTGCTGCAGCTTCCAAGGAGTCTGTAGTCCCTGACCTCTGTAGGCACTGCACACACAGACGCTGCATACACCTCTCCTCCCAAGGTCTGGGAGGTGAAAGCAAGAGCAGATGTTCAGATTCAGCCTCACGACTCCCAGGCCAGTTCGGTTGACAAGATAAATAGCAACAATGATACATAATTGTTACACAATATACATAAATGATACATAATATACATAATGAGCATTAACAGAATCCTCTGTTCACTCTAAGCACTAACTCTTTTTTTTTTTTTTTTTTTTTTTTTCCGAGATAGGGTTTCTCTGTGTAGCCCTGGCTGTCCTGGAACTCACTTTGTAGACCAGGCGGGCTTTGAACTCAGAAATCGGCCTGCCTCTGCCTCCCAAGTGCTGGGATTAAAGGCATGTGCCACCACGCCCGGCCAAGCACCAACTTTTGTATATATAATGATCTCATCACTCTTCAATTATGGGGAAACTAAGGCATAGAGAAAGGAAACATATCCAAGAAAAAGTGTTGGAGCAACTGCCTGAACTCAAGCTACTGGTCCAGAGATCTGTGTGCACCCTGCCCCAGGTCCCCTGTCCCCCCATCACACACTACCTGCTAAGTAGACGGAGACCCCACAGCAGAACAGGCCAAGTGCCGAGTGCCGGAGGAGACGGCAGTCATACAGAAACCAGTCCGACCTGGGGGGGGGGAGGGCAGGAAGGGGACAGTGACCCAGTGACACCAGAAACCAAAGTCTAGAGTCTCAGCCCTCCACCTGCCTACCTACCTAGCCAGTCATCCAGCTGTATCATCACCGCATGTACCCCTACCCCCATCTATCCACGCACCCACCACCCATTTGCTTGAATCTACCCATTCCCAACCAGCACCAGACTTCCTTACACAATGGAGGGTCAAAGTTGGGACAAGGGTGCAAGGGTGTGGTTGACTCGTTGCTTCGCATCCCCACTGTTCCAAGTACACCAGGTTCCCTACACCTGCACCACCGAGCTCAGAGCCTTGAGCAGGTGACCGTGGGCCAGGCAGCGGCTTGCTGTCAACTGTCAGTCCTGCCCTTCCTGAACCCTGCTTCAGAGAGGGAAGCTGCGAGGTTGGGGTGCAGCTCCGATGACTGACATGTGCTCCCGCCCCCATACATAGGAAGCACCAGCGCAGGAAGGAGGAGGGCGCGCTGAGGCTCTGTTAGGATCACTCCGAAAAACCGGTGTGCTCTCGGAGTCTCAGTTTCCCTCTCTGTAGGTAGAGGCGGTGGTATCCTACCTGCCTGGACCCGGCCCGCGTGCCAACTCGGCGCCCAGGTGACCACAGAGCGCAGCGAGCAGCAAGCAGCTAAGCCCGAGGACCTGTGCCAGCGCGGCCAGCGCGGTCGCCAGCGGCAGCAATGCCCCAGCCGCAGCTTCAGGTAGCCCGGCATCGGGGTCCAGCTCCGGGTGCAGCCCGTCGGTGCGTACGCTCCGCAGCTCCGCGCGCCCTGCCTGGAGCTGGAACAGCAGCTGCGCAGCCAGCGCGACCAGCACCGCGGCCGGGATGCCCAGGAGGGTCATCGCGGCCAGTACCCGGCCTCCGTAGGAACGGCCCATGGCGCGGGCCTTGGATGGAGGGAGGCGGCAGGCGGAGTTCGGGAGTCCTGGGGTATGGACACCACCGGGGCTCGAGTGCTGATACCAGATAAGTCGTGGAAAATGCGCAAATCTTGGGAGAAAATGTTTTTTACTGCGTGTCAGCTGCGGGCGCCTCCCCCGGGTGTGCTGGGGAAGGGGGTAACTGGGGTTTTGTGGGGTTGGCTTGGGAGGGGCCATGCTAGGAGAGCCCGAGAGGGCGCCACCCTTTGCAGAGGGGCGGGGCCTATCCCCTAGGTGAACCAGGAGATGAGGGGCGGGGCTGAACATGCAAAATTTAAGAGGGGCGTGGTCTGTTTGATGAGCGGAAATGGGGCGTGGCTAAGGCGGAGCTTAAGAAGGCTCTTTAAGGGCGGACTTAAGAGGACCCGGCTCAGGGACATCCCAACGTCGGGGTGTGAGTCTTGTAGACAATGATGGGTGGGGTCCTCAGGGTGAAGGGACCAGAAAGGGAGTCTTGCAAGGCAGAGGTAGGAGGGCTCTAGTTCTGACAGGTGTTGAGGCGGAGAGGTGGGGTTTGGTTGGGCGGAGAACGCAGGGGGGGTGTGGTCTTGGGTCGGGGCCTGGAAATCCACGTGTCTGGGAGGGGGCGTGAATTGCCCCACCGTTTGGAGGGGTGGGGCGGTGTTTGGAGAGTTGGAGAGGTAGGCAGAGCCCAGGAGATAGATAGAGGCTGGCCAACTGTGAGTATGGGGAAGGGGGGTGCGCAACTTGGTCTCCATAGCTAGTTCTAGGCTCATCAGGGCTACCTATAGAGACTCTTTCTCAAAAATAGATAGATAGATAGATAGATAGATAGATAGATAGATAGATAGATAGATAGATAAAAATTGTGGGAGGGCAACCGAAGAGATGGCAGGAGATGAAGCTCTGAGTCTTGCTTGGACTCAGGCAGGGTCACAAAGCCCAAGGATGGAGATCTGGATTCACAGAGTGCCTGACCCGGGAAGCTGGACCTATGGTGTAGACAGGCATTTTCCTGTCGCCCTGAGGACCAAGCTTCTAGTACCTGTTTATTAAAATATCTTCATCATCATCAGTATTATTATTTGGTTTATGTGTATGAATGTGTTGCCTACATGTATGTATGCCTGTGCATGCCAGGGGTCTGTGGAAGTCACAGGAGGGCTTCCAGGCTCCTGGACCTGGAGTTACAGATGGTTATTAGCCACTGTGTGGATGCTGAGAACTGAACCTCTACCCTCTGTAAGAGCAGAAATGCTGGTGCTCTTATCCACTGAGCCATCTTCTCAATGTGTATATATCTGAACAAATCAGGCACAATAACACAGGCCTGCCATCACAGTCATCAATTCAGAGGGTGAGGGAAGGGGAATGTGGACACTTGGAAGACAGTAGGGCCTACAAGACACTGTCTTTAGAAGTAACCAGAGGGACTGGAGAGATGGCTCGGTGGTTAAGAGGTCTGTTCCCAGAATCCTTGTCAGGTGGTTTGCAACTGCTTGCAACTCCAGGGCCAGGGGATTCTACACCCTCTTTCTGCCTCTGGTCTCACCCTCACTCAGATACCCATATGCTGCCGAAAATATAATCAAAATAAAAATTAGGCTGGGTGGTGGTGATGCACCCCTTTAATCCCAGCACTCAGGAGGCAGAGGCAGGCGGATTTCTGAGTTCGAGGCCATGCTGGTCTACAGAGTGAGTTCCAGGACAGCCAGGAACTACACAGAGAAAGCCTGTCTTAAAAAAAACCAAGAAAAACAAATTGAAATGAAACTTAACAATAGCGTGTCCGGTTTCTACTTGTTTTGTGTTTGTTTCTAAAGCACATTTACAGAGCAACCCTGCCGATATCTATCGAGTTTGGAAGAGCCCCTTAAGAGAGCCCTTCCTATCAATCATGCTCCACTGTCCTCACGGCCCTGGCAGCTCCATTTGTGGCTGTCCCTGTTGGGGACACTTCCTGCCAGGTGAAGTGTTTTGTGTCTGGCTGCTGCCACTCAGTGTCTGGTACGGTAGCCCGTGTCAGTGCCTCATGCCTGTTCGTGGGTGAGCAGTAGTCTGGACATCCCACAGGAGTTGGTCCATTGCTCTATTGATGGACACTCGGGATGCGTCTACCTTTCAATCAGTGTCAGTGACAAGGCCAGTAACACACATAAGCAATCCTGGGAGCCCGGTCTTGAGCAGTGAGGTTCTGAGTCACAACGTCGGTTCCCAGGTCAACTCCATTTCAAGGTTGTGGAATTACAAAGCAGGTTCCCATGAAGCTGTACACATTTTATTTCCCATAAGGGGTGAATGAGGATTTCTATTTTCTTTAATTAACATTTTAAAATTTCTCTTGGGCAGTGGTGGTACATGCCTAAAGTCCCAGCACTCGGGAGGCAAAGGCGGGAGAACCTCTAAATTCGAGCCTACAGAGTGAGTTCAAGGATACCCAGAGTGACACAGAGAACCCCAGTCTTGAAAAAGCAAAATAATAATTTGAAAATCCCCATTAATTACTCTTTGAGGGGACATGGGTGCGAGTCAAGGGACAACTTGTTTGAGTAGCGCTGTGTGGATTCCCCGGGATCGAATTCAGGTTATCAGGCTTATTCAGTCTTGAGCCTCAGTTTCCCCCACTACTCCGCTGGAAGCGGAGGTGGACGAGATGTTGGCAGGGTCCGATCCCCTGGCTCACAGCCTTCTTACTCCATCTAGTCAGATTCTTGGTCCCAGAAAGTCAGATTTGCGAGGAGCTTCCGTGGACTTGCTTGGTGCAGGAGGGTTTTAATCTCATTCTCACGCACCATCCCGATTGGGCCGCCAGGGGACGCCGTAGGCAAAGCAAAAACATCGCACACAAACCTTTGAGAGAAACAAAGGTCCTGTCCGGAAATCCGGGAGGCTTAGATGGAGGTCTCACCTAGCCGCAGCCGGCCTAGAGCTCTCTCTATGTAGTGAAAAATGGCCTTGACCTCTGGATCCTTCTGCACACACACCTCTTTTTTTTTCTTTTCCCTTTTTTCTTTTTTGTAGGAGGCGGTAGTGCATGCCTTTAATCCCAGCACTTGGAAGACAGAGGCAGGGGGATCTGAGTTCGATCCTGGTTTACAGCACGCATTCGAGGACGGCCAGGGTTATACAGAGACCCTGTCTCAAAACAAAACTAAACTCCTACTATTTTTGTTAGATATACTCATCTGTAGCTGTGTGGGCATGCACTTACAACCGTGCGTGTAGAGAACTGACTTGCGGAAGTCAGTTCTCTCTCCCACTCTGTGGGTTCCAGTAATTGAACTCAGGTTGTCAGTCTTGACAGCGTGAGCCTCTCTGCACAGAGTCGGCTTGCTGGCCATCTCTTGCGCCCAGAGCGCTGAATGACATGGGTGCACCACAGAGGGCGCCTGGCAGGAGTGCTTTTTGCTTCTTTTGTTTTGTTTTGGATGGGAGTTTTGAGTTTGGGGTTCTATGGGTTCTTAGTGCATGATTAAGACCTGGGAATCTTGCTCAGGGTATCTGTTCGTGGGAATCCACGTTCTTTCAAGGACTAGAGGAGACCTGGGAAGGAAACCTCTTGTCTCTCTTTGGCTGTCTTTCCAGCTACTCTTCCACTGAGGCACCAGAATGGTGAGTTCAAGGCCACCCTGGGCTGCTGTCTAGGGAACATACTGAACTTGGAAGAGGACAAGGATAATCTGAGCCTTGCCCCTACACAGAGTTCCCCTGGCCGTCACCAAAGTTCCACCACTGCACCCGGGCACCCTGGGGGGAGGGGGTCACCAGACCTCAACCCCTGCACCCGGGTACTTTGGGGGGTCACCAGAGCTCCGTCCCCACTCCCAGGTATCCTGGGAGTCACCAGAGCTCCGCCCTTGCACCCGCGTCCCCCTGGGGGTCACCAGAGTCGCGGCCGTTTCGGCCCCGCCCCCGGCCGGCATCCCGGTCTACTCGGTACTTGCGACGGCGCAGAGGCTCGGTGATGCTGCGCTGCGCAGGTTCATCGAAATCCTCCGGTTGCAGGAAGCTGCGGTCCAGGAGCTCTGCGGCCTCCTGCCAGTTGGCGAAGCAGGCGGGTCCCAGACGCTGGATCTCCTCCGTGGCGTCGCTTGTCAGCACGTCCCCACCAGGCTTGAGTACCACAACCGCTGGCAGTCGACGGACAGAGAACTGGCGCCCGAGGTCCCTGCGGAGAGAGCGCTGTCAGCTTCCCTCCACTCCCGGTGCGCGCGCTGCCTCCGATGGCCGACAGGAGTCGCCCGAGGACTCGCGGGCACTCCAGGCCCTGGGCACCCGCCCTCCAAACCCTCCTTCCGGGCCGTGCCGCCTCCCCCTTTCCGTGTCCATTTGCTGTAAGTATCTGTATTGTTTTGCGTCTGTCAACGTGAAGAGGGAGATCCTGGGGGCATCGATTTCAAACAGCGAGACCAGCTGAGGAATGTTTGGGACCTGTGTCGAAAGACTGTCAAAAGCTATTAAATTCCGTCAAACTGAGCAAAGAGGGCCTCTCCGTGGGCATGATGTTTGAACTGAAACCTTATGGGATTAAGGGAGGAGCGGAAGAACTGCGGAAAGAGTGTTCCAAGCAGAGTATGTAGGAAGGCCCTGGGGAGATCTTAACTGGGGTACAGCTGGCATCGCATATATACCCTGAATGAGCAGGGACAGGGGTTTTTACTGTTCTGAGTCTACCAAGCAGCTGTCGGCATCTACAGGAGACCCTGGGTCCCATTCATAGCTAAGCCAGAATTCACTCACTTGGTGAATTATTTGAGCCCTCCATGCTCAAAGACGGATTCTTTTGTTGTTGTTGTTGTTTGTTTTGTTTTTTTTTTGAGACAGGGTTTCTCTGTGTAGCCTTGGCTGTCCTGGAACTCACTTTGTAGACCAGGCTGGCCTCGAACTCAGAAATCCGCCTGCCTCTGCCTCTCAAGTGCCGGGATTAAAGGTGTGTGCCACCACTGCCCGGCTCAGACAGATTCTCATTGTGGAGCTATGCCCTGGAACTCACTATGCAGACTGAAATATCACAGAAATCGGCCTGGTGGGATTAAAGGCAATTGTTACCAGGCCCAGCTCACCCAAAGTTTTTGTTTGTTTGCTTGGTTGGTTTTTTTTTGAGACAGACTCCGTGTAGCCCTGGCTATCCTAGAACTCACTCTATAGACCAGGCTGGCCTCAACTCAAGAAATCTGCTTGTCTCTGCTTCCTGAAAGCTGGGATTAACCTATGATTCTTGGTTAGTTTTTGTAGCCCAGGCTGGTTAGATAGAAAAGGGTGATTTTGAACTCCTGATTTTGCCTCCACCTCCTGCATGTTGGGGTGATGAGTGTGCACCTCCAAGGATGGTTTATGTGGCTGGGACTGTGGTTAGAACCCAGAACCACACAAGCACTCTGTCCTCTATTCTGTGGGTTTGCTTCCATGCAAGTCTGTGCACCCATGTGCAGTACCAGCACACACCAGGAGATGGCGGCAACACCCCAGAACTGCAGTTACCTGTCTCAACGTGGGTGCTGGGAACTGAACCCAGGTCGTCTGGAAGAGCAGCCAATGTTCTTGACTTCTGAGTCACATCTCCAGTCTTATGTAGTCCCCTCCCTCCCAAGGTCTATGTGACAAGGATAGCCTTAAATTCCTGATCCTCAAAAATCAGCCTCCCAAGTGCTGGAATGAGAAGCCTGCACACCACACCAGGATCAGGGTGCATGAACTTTGTCCCCCATTGAAGGTTCCTCTATGATCCTCCTAGTTGGTATTTCTTCCCTGGGGATAGAAATGCTGCTCGTTCGTGGGGTGAAGGAATCTACATCTGCACAGGGCAGTGAGTGGCTGTCCCAACTCTGATCATGACCAGTGAATGGGGCCCTCATGATCAGGAACTTCAAACTTGAGCAAGAAAGAAGAAAGTCAATGAAATGGGTGAAAGGTCAGGAAGTTGGTAAATTCCACAGCTTTCCCCCCACCCCACCCCCCGGGTCTCAGGGCGGATCCCAGTCCTCAGGGGGACACGCTTGGACTCAGTGGACTTCTGGAGGCTGTGTGTTCAGATGTTGTTACATAGAGTCTTTCTCAGAACTGGGATAGAACTCAGGGTCTTGAGTCACAGCCTTTGATTTTTATTCCTACTAGGACAAAGGAGAAGCTGGGTGTGGTAGTGGTTCATGCTTGCCGTCCAGCACTCAGAGCGTTAAAGCAGGGGCATTGCTCTAAGTTCCAAGTCAGTACAAGAAAGGTTAGAAGACAGCTCAGAGGGTTGATCACTTGCTGTCCAAGGCTGTCCGAGGAATGGAGTTCTGGTCCAAACAACCCAAATGCTGGGAGGATGATGTCACTGAGAGACCCTGGCACCCTGTGTGACACAGGTTCCTGTGAGAGATCCTGACCCAGAGAACACACACTGCCATGCACCTGCACATATGGGCGGTGCAATCACACACACACACACACACACACACACACACACACACACACACACACACACCAAAACAAAAGGAAATGTAAGAAATGCCAGGTGTGGTGATTATCATCCCAGCACTTGGGAGGCAGACAGGAGGATCAGGAGTTCAGGGCCAGCCTTTACTTCATAGCCAGTTGGAAGCCAGCGAGGGCTACAGGAGACCCTGGTCACACAGTAGCTCACCTTAGCCACAAAATGAAAGCTCTAAAACACAGGCAGGCTCTAGAGTTCTCTGAGCCGCAGCACAGTGTGACTCCTCCTCCCCTGGCTCTGTTACCTACAGTGGCTCCCGGCTGTCTCTCTGAAGCCCCAGGAATGACTAAATTCTCCTTCCCAGGGTGCTGTGGGGCCAGCTTTGAGACTCTCTTCAAAGCTGTGTCCCTGGAGTCCTACAGCTTCTGCAATGGGGTCTTCTGTCTTATTTTTACTTTTCTCAGGGGTTTTATTGATTTGGGGGCAGAGCCACCCTATGTGGTCCAGGCTAGCCTCAAACTCCTGATAGTTATGCCTTCCTTGGGTTGGGATTGCAGGTGTGCACCCTATGTCGGGATTATGCAATGCTGGGGATTCAGGACCAGCACTCCAGGAATTGAGCTACAGCCCCCACCTCTTGTTTTTAGATCTAGCCTTGAGCTTGTAACAATCCTCTTGTCTCATTTCCAAGTATTAGGGTGGCAGGCCTGTGAGACTACCTGTGTTTTTCTGGGCCTTTGCTTCCTATCTGTCCACTTCATTGGGCTGTGATGAAAGAGGATGGAACACCTCTTTATGCACAAGTAGTACTGGGATAGTAAACCTCCAGGGAGATGCCTTCTCCAGGAAGCCCTCCCTGGTCTTCCCTGGGGCCTCACCTCCTCAGTTCATCATGGAAAGGCAGGAAGAGCCACTTTTCAGGCATGTCCCTGAGGAAGAGGTCCTGTTGCTCCTCTGTAGTGTCCTGGGACACATAGACCAGGGCCAGCTGTGCTGCCCGCAGCACGTAAAACTCATCAGTGAGCCGAACGAAGAAGTCTTTGAGGACTGGGGCGAAGGCCTGGCACTGGGGACAGGTGCTGGCGCCAAAGAACAGCAGCACCAGGCGATTCTCTAACCTGCGGCTCAGCTCCGCCTCCGTGTCCACTTCATCCTGGTCGCTGTTGTTCCTGATCAAGATGCGGCCAGAGAAGAGAGATGCCATGGTAGCAGCATGTAAGGAGCTGGGGACCCAGAGAAAGATCCGATGTGGCCTGGAGCCTGCCGATTCTCTGGGCCCCCAAGAATAATACCCTCAGAAACCAGATTAGCCTGGTTAAATCCTCCTGCTGACCTCTACAGAGCCAGAATTGGGGGAGGGAGGGCAGGGAGGCCTCATGAACCTTCAACAGAGCCACACTGCTGCAAGATACTAACAAAACAGAGTCTGTGAGCCCAGCACTGAGGCACAAGGATCACTGCAAGACCCAGGACATCCTGGGATATGACAAAAAAGAGAGGAACTGGGACATTGCTGCAACTGGGGCCCCTGCCTAGAATACCCCAGAGAGGAGGGGTTGTGGCTTAGGGCCTGGCTTCTGCTGTCCACAACAGAGAAAAACAAAACAAAACAATAAACTCCAGTTAAGTGTCTCCCCTTACTTCCAAGGTGTGTCAGTCAAGGTAGTTGTGCTCAAGGAAGTTGGACATGCTCCCATACAACTCAAAGAACTTTTATTTTTATTTTTGTTGTTGTTTTTGGAGACAGGGTCTCCGTGCAGTCCTGGCTGTCCTGGAACTCATTCTGTAACCTGGGCTGACCTTGAATTCAGAAATCTGCCTGCCTCTGGCTCCCAAGTGCTCAGATTACAGGTGTGCGCCACCACTGCCAGGCCTTGTTTTTGAGAGAGGGTTTCTTGTCTAGCCCTGGCTGTCCTGGAACTCATTCTGTAACCTGGGCTGACCTTGAATTCAGAAATCTGCCTGCCTCTGGCTCCCAAGTGCTCAGATTACAGGTGTGCGCCACCACTGCCAGGCCTTGTTTTTGAGAGAGGGTTTCTTGTAGTCCATGCTCTCCTCAGATCCCCTACGTAGCCAAGGTTGATCCTGATCCTCCTGCCGTACTAGGGTGTGAATCCTGGTGTCTGCAAAGACAGAACAAGCACAGAGGAGACCAGAAGGCTGCAGAAATGTTCATTTTTTTTGCCACAGGAAGGAACACAGGTGTCATTTCCAAAGCAAGGTCCTGTGGACTCCTACCTCTGAGCATGTTCCACTGTTTTAACATGTTTATGGTAGGGGGGTCACACATGCACAATGCACTTATGGTGAGGAGAGGAAAACACGCTGGCATTGGTTTTCTACTTTCACTACGTCCTGGGCACTGAACTCAGGTCACCAGGCTTGGCGGCAAGCGCCTTTCCCAGCTGAGCCCTCTCTTCAGTCCTGGGCATGCTCAGCTATCTCCATCAGTTTCAAGCAGATGATAAAGGCCACTCTGATGGAGTGTCAGCTCTGGGGTTGGACACGAGCACTGACTATGCTAGCTTTACAGGTGTCGGTACAGGAGCCTTCGTTCCCTCTCCCAGGTCTGTGTGTCCCGCTGCAATCTCCACCTGCTATGCACCCAGTGTTGACCTTGGAGTTCCCACCCCTGCCTTGTTTGTGGGGTAAAGGTAGGACCCCAGGATCTCCTGCTGTCTGGGCAAGCACTCTACCAAATGAGGCTCTTCTTCCACACCTTCAGCTTTCCCAGCCACCCAGGCGCCCCAGCCTCACAAGCCTCCTCCTCCCACTTCCTAAAACGGGGCTTAGAGGCAAGCCTCCAGCCTTTACTTGCATTTTTTTGTATGTATGCACAGATGTGTGTGCATATGTATGATGTGTTGTGTGTGGAAGTCAGAACAACTCTTGGGAGTTCTCTTTCACCATGTGGGTCCTGGGGTTCAAACAGAAGTCCTCAGACTTGGCAGCAATTGCTTTTACCTGCAGAGCCATCTAGTCAGCCCGCCGTCAACTTTTCAGATTTTTGGGGAGCAAGGACGGGGAGCAGGTGCAGAGAATCTGATGGGGGTCAAGAGCCCCATGCTTAAGCTTAGCACTCTATAAACTAGGGGGGGGGGAGAAAGAGGAAGGGAGTAGAGGGCAGGAGCTGGGCAGAGGAGGAAGTGGGGCAAAGGGCACAGGAGATGTTCCAGGAACATCGAAACAGGAGGAGGCAGTGAGCAAGTAGGAGGGCAGGCAGCAGGGCTGAATCCCAGATGGGGGGGTGGCTGCAGCATTCAGTGTCTGTAAAACTGGGGTAATCGCAGTAGAGGGAGAGAAGGCTGGTCTAGAGACAGGTTCTTGTTGACCCCTGGCTGGCTGGGTTGAGATCTTCACCACCACCCCCCATCCCACCCACCTCTCTGAGAGCAATGGCAGCTGCGGGTGGGGGTGGGGCCGCACTTGCCCAGCCTTGGCCTTCGAGTGGCGCTGGAAGCAGGCCCTGGCTGGCTTTTTCCCAAGGAGAGCTGTGGGAAGGTCGGCCAAGCGGGACAGAAAACAAGCAAGTCCGCAGGGTGGGCAGGGGGGCGTGGGAGGGTGGCAGAGGGAGGGACAGGGCAGAGGCACTCAGGGGCGCTGTGAGAAGCGCCCAGGACTCTGCAAAGGGCTCATCCCCTGAAGGGATCCAACAGCTAGGCCTGAGCTCAGAACTTTCCAGTCCAGACTTCCGTGAGAACCTGCGAGGGAGCAGCGAGGGCCAGGGGTCTGTAAGCCTCAGGTCAGCTTGACAGCTAGGCTGGGGGCACCCCAGCAGGAGGCTAGGGACTGGGGCGCCTCTGGATAGGCGCTTAGGATTCTGGAATGCTAACAAGGGCCGAGGGAGCTCTTGCCCCTGGGAAGCAACAAGAGATTCTGGGGGTGCGGTAGGGTCTCTCGGGGAAGCTCCTGGCGTGCAAGAAAGGGTCATGAGGGAGGATGGGAGCTGATGTGCTCCCTGGGGTTCTGGGATGTGACTAGTTAAGGTTTGGGAGGTAGAATTGGGATCTGGGGGCTCCTTATCTCCAAGACTGAGACCTCTGCCGCTCTCCCCACCCCCGGGTGTGAATTTCGACTTTCTCGGAGTCTGGAATGCTGAGAAGCCTCGGGGCTTGGATCTAGGACAAGCTGGATCACGTAAGCTCCCGCACAGGCAGGCCCTGGGCGGGAGCTGAGCATCTCGGGCGCAGGGATGGGGAACTTGCAGACTTTCTGGGATTTAGCGGGAGGAGCCACACCCCTGGAGCCATAGCCCCGCCTTCAGCACCTGCTTGTTTTCACCGCTTGGTTGCCGTGGAGACTCGTAGGTACCCTGGGCTAGCCGCTCTAGCTTGAGAGTCTCGTTGGATTGCGGGCTCTCTGGCCCGCGGTTCTTCTCGATGGTCGAAGCCTTCCGGAAGGGGGTCGGCCGGTGCGGAGCAGGGTTGAGGGGCTGAGCGCTTTTGGCCGCGGGTTGGAAGGTTTGGGGCGGGGCTGGGTGGGCCGCACGGGCCGGGCCTCTCCGTGAACAGTGACTGACGGGGCCTGGAGGCGGCGCGGGAGGCTCAGGTAGAATCTGGGTCCCGAATGCCAGAAAGTCTCGGGACTGTGGGCGGGCCCGCGCCTGTGGGCGGAGCCATAGGCATCACCTGGCGCGTGGCCCGGCTCCGTGCGGAGGTGCGGATGGGGGCGGGATGTTGGGACTGCTGAGGGCGGGGTCATAGGCGTCACCGGTAGGGAGGGATCTGGGGGAAGAGTGAGCAAGTGGGGGCGGGGCGGAGGAGCAGCCTCGATCAGGTTGCCGGACTTTGATTTGAGGCTCGCAGTGTGGGCGGAGAGAGAGGCCTCAGTTGGGGCGTGGCCTAATGATGGGGGGTGGATGATGGAGGCTGTCGTTGTAGGAACACCCAGCCTCTGAGGCCCGATAAGCATGAGGATAACAAGTGAATTTTGAGACACAGAGGAGGGATGAGGCGACATTAGGGCATGGCCTGGATCATTGGCTGCGAAGGGCCTAGGTGTGTGCGGGCTACTAGGCGACCCCAGGCTTGGAGGGCTGAAGCTCAGGGGTGCAGCTTGACCGTGTGTGTGTGTGTGGGGCGGTCTAGCCACTTGGTCAGTGCTTGGGGAAGGGGGGGTCTGGCTTTGATGGGCGGAGGGTAAAGATTGATATGGAAGTAGCCAATCCCAGGCCTTGAGGCGGGCAACCTCAAGGTTGGATTTGGCTTTCCTGGAGCCTAGCTCAGCGGCGGCGGGGCGGGACCTGATACCAAGGTACACGCTGGGGGCGGGGCCGGGCTTGTAGTAAAAGCGTTTGGGTTTAGACTACAGAGTGTGGAAAAAGAACGCGGCCAGGGTCTGTGACGTGACCTGGGCGGGGTCAGGACTAGATGGGGGGCGGTACCTGCGGTCTCAGCTGTGTGCTCCGCAGGATGCGGGCTCCTGGAGCAGGAACGGCCTCTGTGGCCTCACTGGCGCTGCTTTGGTTTCTGGGACTTCCGTGGACCTGGAGCGCGGCGGCGGCGTTCTGTGTGTACGTGGGTGGCGGCGGCTGGCGCTTTCTGCGTATCGTCTGCAAGACGGCGAGGCGAGACCTCTTGTAAGTAGATGGAGTTGAAATTTAGGGCTCGTGGATGCATGGTCCTCGGGCGAGCCAGAGTCTTGCAGGGTGTGTGAGTCCCCTTATGGCCTGGGGTTGGTTTAATGTCTGGGCTGGGACCAGGTGGAATGACTGACTGGAGGGCTCTGCAGGGTCCTGCAGAAGACAGAACTCTGGGGGTAATTGAGTACATGATTGGGACTTGGTGTGCCACTAGGGTGGTCATTTGCCACCGTTAGAGTGGGTAGCTGGTGGGTATTGAGAGAACTGGGGGTTCCGGTGGCGAGGTGTAGACTGAGAGGTTTCTGTGGGATTACTGGGATGACCCACTGTCCAGATTCTTGGAATGAACAGGTTTGGGGTGAAGGAGCATCTTGGGGAATCTACAAAGAGTGTTGGCCCCTCAGATAACATGTGAGTGTGGAACTCTGGCTATTGTTCAGGGTCTGTGGGAAGGTCTCTATGTATGCACACTGTATGCACAGCGTCTCTGAGGAGTCAGGGTGTGCAGGGAACATGGAGGCTTCCGGGGTAACCTCAGTGTTGCTGGAATTCAAAGTCTCAGGTCAACCCTTGTGGGTTCATCTGGGCGTCTTCACAGATCTCCTTCAGGGAGGGAGGCAGACTGGGCATTGCTAAGGGTGAGGAAACAGGTTTATGGGGGTGGGGGCAGAGCAGAATGGTGTGGAATGGGGGGTCACAGACTTACGACTCTGAGCTTTCTCTTTAGTGGTTCTCACCTGCCTTTGCTTCCTGGACCTTCTCTCTCTCTCTCTCTCTCTCTCTCTCTTTCTCTCTTCCTCTTTCTCTCTTTCTTTCTCTCTTTCTCTCTTTCTTTCTGTTTTATTTTCCCAAAGAAGCAAAGAAACTTCATTTAAGCAAAGTAGTCATGTGCTCAGAGATGATACTGTGAGGAGTGACAGTCGCTCCCAAGGACTCCAGGGCTTGTTTTGGGAAATGGGCTCTCATGTAGCCCAGGCTGGCCTGGGACACTTCATGAAGCCCAGGGTGACCTTGAACTCCTGATCCTTTCCCTTTATGTCCCCTGTACTAGGGTGACACATGTGGTTGCCACTGTGCCGGGGTGAAGCACAGGACTTTCTGCGTTCTGCCCGCCAATCCTGGGCTCAGTCTTTGCTTTACCTTGGGAGACAGGCTTCCATGGAATTCAGTTTCCCATTTCTTCCTTTTCTCTTTTCTGTCTCTCCCCGTTCCTCTGTCTTGTCTTTCTTGCCCAGGCTGGTCTGGAACTTGAGACCCTCCTGCCTCATGCTCTGGGATTAACGGGCCAGTGGCGGTGTTAAAATGAGTATAGTCCACTTGTTGAATTGGCTCAGCACCTAGAAGGCTTGATGCTACTCCAGAAGGCCTGGGTCCGGCTCACCACCAAGCTCTAGTTCCAGGTCGTCTACCGCCATCTTCTGTCTACTGTAGGCTCCTGTGCCCGTGTGTGCACATACACACATACAAGCCCTCACACACATGTTTTAATGAGCAGAATAAAGCAGAGCATGGGTGTATAACTCACCCAGTATGACAGGAATGATAGGAGGCCATTGGCAGGTGTAGCAGTGTAACTGCAAACCTGGCTGGCTGCTGTGAACAACCTTCACTTTTGGAATTGTCTTTTCTCTTTGTCTTTGTTGTTTTGTTTTGTTGGTTTTTTAAAAATTATTTTTATTTCATGTGCATTGGTGTTTTTTTTCTGCATGTTTGTCTGAGCGAGGGTGTCAGATCCTTTGAAACTGGAGTCACTGAGAGTCGTGAGCTGCCCTGTGAGTGCTGGGAATTGAACACCGGTCCTCGGAAGAGCAGCCAGCACTTTTAACTGCTGAGCCCTCCTTGTCTTTTGTTGTTGTCGTTAATGTTTTTGAACCTGGGTCTCCCCAGAGCCCAAGATGGCCTTAAACTCTCAACTTGCTTGCCTTGGGCTTCCAGGGCTGGACATCCCCACCCTGCTGTGTCCAGTTCACCTGCAGTACAAGAGCATCTGCCAAACCCTGCCAAGTCTCTCAAGGGACTCTGCTGCAGGCTTGAGTTCTGGAGCTCTGGATGAAAGAAGCTGGGGGCGGGAGAGGCCCTGGGAAGGGCCAGGCTGAACAGAGGTATCTTTGTACTCGGTGTGGGGGTGACTTGGGCAGCTGCCAACCTGGGTGCCAGAACATGTAGTAGGGACAAAACACCGGATCCCTGCCTGCCGGCATGGGCCTGCTGACAAGAGGCAAGGTGGAGGGAAGGGCCCTGACAGGCTCACAGTGTTGCTGGAGCCTGGCCTGCCTCACAGACCCACCAGCCATGGCCTGGTTCCCACCTGCAGCTTACAGAAGGGTTTCCTGCAGCCCTGTGTTCTAAACTAATCCCCTTTCTCCATCTTCATGGGTTCCTGGGGCAGTTAGTGGGGCTCCAAGCATAGCCGGTGGTCACACAGTAGGTGGGGTAGAAGCCCAAGATCTGACTGTGGACCTCAGGCAGTCCTCTTATTTCTGATTTAGATCCTTGAGCAGCACACTTTCATTGAACAGCTAGCTGTTGGGGCGCCATTAGCATCTGTACTGTGGTGAGCCCATGGAGGATCTTGAGTGAGCTTTTCTCAGTTCTGACTCATTCTGCCCTTCCCTTGCTGTGTGTGAGACCTCATCTCTGATAACTCAGATCTCTGAGCCTTCGACTTGTCTGTCAAGTCTCAGTTGGGAGACTGTAGACAGAGCACAGCACTGGTATATACTGGGTGTTTAATAAATGCTGGGGCTAAACGTCTTTGCCTGGACCACCCCAGTTTTGTTTTTTGGTGGTGGTATTTGTTTTTCTTAGTTACTCTGTTTTTTTTTTTTTTTTCTGAGCTGGGTTCTGGTTTGTGAGTACAGTACCCTTGTTTATTTTGGTCCTTGACCATGGTTCCTGGGGTGTCAGGGACCTCACCCCAGGGACTCACTGTTGAGGGGCCCAAAAACACCGTAGAAGATACAGTCTTGAGCCCCAGGTTGTCAGACTTTAACCCCAGGATGAGCATGAAAAACCAATTTTTAAAATGGTTACTTAAAATTTATTATTTCATAAGAATGAGTGTCTCATGTACATTTGTATGTGCACCATGTACATTCCTGGTGTCCAGAGAGGACAGGAGGACGTATGGGATCTCCTGGAATTGGAGTTACAGATGTTTGTCAGCCACCGTATGGGTGCTGGGTGCCGCTGAGCTGTCTCCTCAGCCCCCAGTTTGGTTTTCGGGCAGGGTCTTGCAGTTGAGGTGGACCTGAACCCACGAGTCCTGTGAAGGCAGGTGAGCGCTGTCAGCTTAGCTCAGGATGCACGCTCAGGATGCGCTCTCATCCACCTACCAACCAGTAGATGCCAGTGTCTTCACATATTCCACACGGGTAGCTGGGTCATGGGAGCCTAGCTCCCGGGCAGCCACTGTGTTCTGGCAGCTTGTCTGCATTGCAGTGAATACGACAGTATGTCCTCAGCTGCTTTCCAGCACATCCTCCCCATGCAGGAGCATGTCTGTGACAGATACAGCCTTCAGGGGTGGGAAGCAGCATTGGTGCACAGTACCTAGCTGGAGCAGGAAGGGGCAGATTCATGGACCCTCAGGAGTGGGTGACTCTGATGTGCTGCTCTTTGGGTACATGAGATGGATGGAAGCTCAGGGGGCTTGCCTGCAAGCCGTGGCCCCCAAGTTCCATTCCCAGGGCCTTCAAGGTAGAGGAGAGAACTTCCTCGCACAAGCCATCCTCAGGTCTTCACACACACAGTAAATGGATGAGTACAGTAACGAAACCAGCTGGATGTGGCTTCATATGTCTTTAATCCCAACACTGGGGGAGGGCGGGCGGGGGGCACAGGCAGGTGGATATCTATAGGTTTGAGACCAGCCTGGTCTACAGAACAAGTTCCAGGACAGCCAGGGCTGTATGAGAAACCTCATCTTCAAAACAAAACAAAACACAACAAATTTTAAAAGTTAAAAATTCTCATTTTGCGATTATCAGGAAATAATCCTGGGTTCACAGAGGTGTTAGTGTGTCCCATCACAGCTGGCTTCTGAGTGACAGGGTGGAATGTGACATCGTGACATGCTGAGTCAGAGCAGTGAAAGCACTGGCTGCTTTACACTCCTCACTTATTCTGCGTGCTCCCGTGTGAGCACAGGTGCCCTTGTGTGTGTGCTCCCGTGTGAGCACAGGTGCCCTTGTGTGTGTGCTCCCGTGTGAGCACAGGTGCCCTNGCCCTTGTGTGTGTGCTCCCGTGTGAGCACAGGTGCCCTTGTGTGTGTGCTCCCGTGTGAGCACAGGTGCCCTTGTGTGTGTGCTCCCGTGTGAGTGCAGGTGCCCTTGTGTGCCTGCTCCCTTGTGAACACAGGTGCCCTTGTGTGTGTGCTCCCGTGTGAGCGTAGGTGCCCTTGTGTGCCTGCTCCCTTGTGAACACAGGTGCCCTTGTGTGCGTGCTCCTGTGTGAGCACAGGTGCCCTCATGTGTGTCCTCCCGTGTGAGTGCATGTGCACTTGTGTGTGTGCTCCCATGTGAGCACAGGTGCCCTTGTGTGCGTGCTCCTGTGTGAGCACAGGTGCCCTGTGTGCGTGCTCCCGTGTGAGCACAGGTGCACTTGTGTGTGTGCTCCCGTGTGAGCACAGGTACACTTGTGTGTGTGCTCCCGTGTGAGCACAGGTGCCCTCGTGTGTGTCCTCCCGTGTGAGCACAGGTGCACTTGTGTGTGTGCTCCCGTGTGAGCACAGGTGCCCTTGTCTGTGATGTGCTCCCGTGTGAACACAGGTGCCCTTGTGTGCGTGCTCCCATGTGAGCGCAGGTGCCCTTGTGTGCGTGCTCCCATGTGAGCACAGGTGCCCTTGTGTGTGTCCTCCCATGTGAGTACATGTGCACTTGTGGAAGTATGAGGACAATCTGTACACATTTAATCTCATCACTCGGGAGGCAGAGACAGGCCAATTTCTGTAATTTTGAGGTCAGCCTGGTCTATATAGCAAGTTCTGGCACAGCCAGCCTCACAGTGAGACAATGTCTGAATTTTTTCCTAACTATAAAGCTTTTTAAACATTGTAATAATATTTTTTGAGGCAAGATTTTTAAGGAGACCTTGTCTCCTGCAGCGTGGGTTAGCCTCACAATTGCTGTATATGTAGCCCAGGCTGGCTTTGAACTCATGATTTTCTGCTTTAATGATAACCAGCTACCTTACTGATGACATTTATCAGTTCTCAGGGCCCAAGTCCCTCTCCTACTGTACCTACTGCCTCAAAGTCCTCAGCATAACCCTTGTGCCGGTCTTTATCTTTGATAATCCTCCAAACCCTGGGGCCACTGTTTCTGAGGGCAGCAGGGTTCCTGGCTGATCTCCACCCAGGCACTTGGGTCTCCTCTCCCTCTAGGGTTATTTGTGGCAGGCACTGCACCAGGAGGGCCAGCATTGGGCCTCAGGCAATCTTCTAAAATGCTTTCCTGGCTTCTTTGCCCATTTTTTTTTTTTTTAATTCACTTTTAGTTTTTGTTTGTTTGTTTTTTGGTTTTTGTTTGTTTTTTGTTTTTTTGAGACAGGTGTAGCCCTGGCTGTCCTGGAACTCACTCTGTAGCCCAGGCTGGCCTGGAATCCAGAAATCCACCTGCCTCTGCCTCCCTAGTGCTGGGGTTAAAGGCATGCACCACCACTGTCTGAGTCCTTTCAGTTTAAAAAAATTTTTTTTAAGATTTACTTATTTATTATATTTAAGTACACTGTAGCTGTCTTCAGACACTCCAGAAGAGGGCGTCAGATCTTGTTACGGATGGTTGTGAGCCACCATGTGGTTGCTGGGATTTGAA
>NC_034608.1:86326002-86331381 GCF_900095145.1 Mus pahari
TTTTTTTTTTTAAGATTTATTTATTTATTTATTTATTTATTATATGTAAGTACACTGTAGCTGTCTTCAGAAACTCCAGAAGAGGGCACCAGATCTTGTTAGGGATGGTTGTGAGCCACCATGTGGTTGCTGGGACTTGAACTCAGGACCTTCAGAAGAACAGTTGGGTGCTCTTACCCGCTGAGCCATCTCACCAGCCAAGTTATGAGCCTTAATGTGGTTGTTGGGAATTGAATTTAGGACCTCTGTTTGATCTGGTCGGGCCCCACTTGCTCTGGTCGGCTCTGCTCGCTCAGGCCCAAAGATTTTTACTATTATAAATAAGTACACTGTAGCTGATTTCGGATGCACCAGAAGAGGGCATCAGATCTCATTATGGTTGGTTGTGAGTCACCATTGGTTGCTGGGATTTGAACTCAGGATCTTCAACAGTTAGTGCTCTTAGCCATGGTTGGAGGGAGCAGGGACTGAGGGAGCAGAGTTGACCAGAGTGATTGGGACCCACTGGAACAAGCAGAGGTCCTAAATTCAATTCCCAACAACCACATGAAGACTCACAACTGTCTATACAGCTACAGTGTACTCACATACATAACACAAACTTTAAAAAGTTATTTTTACTTAATGTTTTAGTTTTTTATTTTATTTTTCATGTGCACAGAAGTTTTGCCTGCATGTATGTGTGTACCATGTGCATGCCTAGTGCCTGCAGAAGGCGGAGGATGGTTTTATAACAGGGACCGCAGCGACAGGTGTTTGGGAACTGCCATGTGGTTGCTAGGAATTAAACACAAGTTCTCTGGAAGAGCAGCCAATGCTCTTACCTGCTGAGCAGCCAATGCTCTTACCTGCTGAGCCATCTCTCCAGCCCTGTTTTGTTTTGGTGATTTTTGTTTGTTTGTTCGTTTGTTTTTGAGTCCTGTTGCAGAGCAGTGTCTGGTCTCATGCTTCTACTCCCATTGCCTCAGCTTCCTGGATAGTTAGATGACAGGCACTGGGTGGCCCCCATCCCCTGCTCTTTCCCTCCAGGACAGGACAGGACAGGACAGGACAGGACAGGAAGTGAGTGAGTCAGTGGCAGGCCATGGGTTTAGAAGGTTGTGAGTGCCAGGGGAGAGATGCCAAGGCACGGATAGCTCTTCCAGGGCTCTTGGGGTGTTTTCTGAGCAGGGAACAGCTGAACAGAGCTCTGGGGAGGAGAACAGATGCTGAGGGAGAGTGTGACTGCTGAGCCTGTGCAAAGGAACTGGGGCAGATGGTGCTGGGTGTGTCTGCAGTATGGAGCAATGGGACACAGCTGGGATGGGGACGGCACAAGGCATTTTTTGTCCTCTCTTAAGTTTTACCCAGGCACTCAGGAGATGTTACCTATTTGGGGAGAAACAATAGAATCAGGCTCAGTTGGTAGATTAGTCTTCTATGTGTCCTGGCTCCCATCTCTAGCCACATAAACTAAGTGTAATGGCACATACCTTTGGACCTTTGCACCAGCTGAGTGGAGGCCACCCACCTCTTCTTCCACAGTCCCCACTGTCAAGAGTTCTTGACTGTTGTCACCCCTCCCATCACCTTCAATTCTGCCCAGTGCTCATCACGGTGTGGTGCTCTCCCAGAGGGCTGTGACCAGTCTTCAGAGTAGAGTGCAGTTGGGCAGCCTGAGGTGGGTGAGGGCGGACTGGATGAAGGAAGAAAGGAAACTGCTGGGGTTCTGTAGCCTGAGATGGGGTTGCTGTGAGTTCAAGGCTAGCCTGGGCTAGCAAGGAGCTATCAAGTGGGAGGTCAAGGCATTGGCAGGTTTGGTCACCATTCCCAGTGTCCTCTGAAGATGGGGTACAGTACTCAAAGGACAGAGGGGAACAGGGATGAGTTCTGAGACCTTCCTGATGACCATGCCTGTCAACCCAGATGTTCCAGATGATGAGGCAGGAGTGCAAGCTCTAGGTTAGAGGGCAGTTAGGGAGACCCTGACTCAAAAGTTAAAAGCAGGCAGGGGGCTCAGGGGTGGAGCCCCTGCCTAGGATCCTCCATAGAGGAGATGAGGTGGTGACGCTCCTGCCTAGAATCCTCAAGTGAGAAGCTGGGGGTTTGGCTTAAGGGTGGATGGAGCCCCTGAGTAGAATTCCCCAGTGAGAGGCTGGGGGTGTGGTAGTAGATTGCCTGCTAAGCATGTATACAACATCACAGAGCACAAAAGAGAATCTGACAATTGAAATTCAGGGCACCAGGCCATTTAGGGACAACTACTTGGTGACTAATTCTCATGTGGTAGACAGGCTGGCGTTGGGGATTCATAGCTTCCTGTCTCCTTGATTAATGCTCCCTGCTCTAAGATATCAGCCACTAAAGGACCCCTTACTGGGCCTCAGCTGTCCTGAGGCTCCCGAGGCTACAGGCAGCTCTGGACAGTGGCCCCATCTCTCTCTCTGCAGTGGCCTCTCTGTTCTGATTCGTGTGCGGCTAGAGCTGCGACGACACCGGCGAGCAGGAGACACGATCCCGCGCATCTTCCAGGCTGTGGCCCGGCGACAACCAGAGCGCCTGGCACTGGTGGACGCGAGTACTGGCATATGCTGGACCTTCGCACAACTGGACACCTACTCCAATGCTGTGGCCAACCTGTTCCACCAGCTGGGCTTTGCACCAGGCGATGTGGTAGCTGTGTTCCTGGAGGGCCGGCCAGAGTTCGTGGGACTGTGGCTGGGCCTGGCCAAGGCCGGTGTGGTGGCTGCGCTTCTCAATGTCAACCTGAGGCGGGAGCCCTTGGCCTTCTGCCTGGGCACATCAGCTGCCAAGGCCCTCATTTATGGCGGGGAGATGGCAGCGGGTGAGGCCTGGTGGATACCAGGAGGGTGGGGACCTAGGGACCTCAGGGATAGGGAGATGCTGGCCAGGGGTGCTTCATGACTGTGACCCTGAGCCTCTGTCACCACAGCGGTGGCGGAGGTGAGCGAGCAGCTGGGGAAGAGCCTCCTCAAGTTCTGCTCTGGAGATCTGGGGCCTGAGAGCATCCTGCCTGACACGCAGCTCCTGGACCCCATGCTTGCTGAGGCGCCCACCACACCCCTGGCACAAGCCCCAGGCAAGGGCATGGATGGTAAGTGGAGGGGTCCCTGACATCTATCCTCCCCCCGCCCCCTCCCATCCTCTGCTCTCCTGGTGCCTGACCCCTGCTTCTTGTGCAGATCGGCTGTTTTACATCTATACTTCTGGGACCACCGGGCTTCCTAAGGCGGCCATTGTGGTGCACAGCAGGTAAGCAGGGTCCTAGGGCCCTCCCTTCCCCATGGCCTGCCTATGCTGGAACCTGTCACCCTGTCCCCTTTTTCTCCTCCTCCCCTTCTGGCAGAGGGCCACCTAGCTCCTGCTCCGCCCCCCNCCCCCCCNCCCCGCCGCATTGGCTAGCATCCTTGAGGTTTTATATCCTAAATCCCGTGACCATTCTGCTTTGCCTATACTGAGTCATAGTAGCTTAGTCCTGTCTGGCCCCTAGCCAACCACGGTCTTTTACGCCTTGGAACCTTTCCATTTGCTGCACCCTCAGGCAGCCTTCCCAGAGGGCTTCCCCAGATGTGCCACCTCTAGATCTCTGCCAGTGACTTGCCTCTCCCTGCAGGTACTACCGCATTGCCGCCTTCGGCCACCATTCCTACAGCATGCGTGCAGCCGACGTGCTCTACGACTGCCTGCCACTCTACCACTCTGCAGGTATGTGGGCCCCCAGGGGAGTGGACAGAATCCCTCAGCGACCCTCACCGCTGCCCTCTCTCTCTAGGGAACATCATGGGTGTGGGGCAGTGTATCATCTACGGGTTGACGGTGGTACTGCGCAAGAAGTTCTCCGCCAGCCGCTTCTGGGATGACTGTGTCAAGTACAATTGCACGGTAGGCCCCGTGCCTTCTCAGGCCCCTCCCACCACACCAGGGGTACAGCAGCCCCTGTGCTCAGACTGGATCAGGACACGCCCTCCTTCTCGGCTGTGCCCGCGTGGAGGGTCTCTTTCTGTATAGCTGATCCTAATGAGGCTCAGTACCTGCCTTCAGGGAGTGCCTCCTGCCCTGACCACACCCCTCCCGTCTGGCTCCACCTTATGTAGCTCTCCTGTACCACCCGGACCTCACCCTAAGCTAGCTTCCACTCTAGACTGCTTTCTGTTCCCCAACTTACCAAGCCCCGCCCTTCCGGCTCAGCCACGCCTCACCCGACCACTGCTCCTCTGGTCCTGCTGTGCCCGGCCAATCCCTTGTCTCTTTTGGCCAGGTCCCATCCGTTGTGCTTAGTCGCCACCTCTCCTTGCAAGGCCACACTGGGCAGATTGGGTCCTGCCTGCATAGGTCCCAGTTCTCCCATCCAGGTTGTTTGCTACCAGTCCAGGCCATGCTCTAACTAGATGGTCCTGTCTAGTTAGCCTTGCCCACTCTGCCTACCCGCCCACCTTGATCTTGGGGTCTCTGTCCCAGTGAGGACAGGGGACCAGCCTATGTCCCTGCAATGCTAAAGGCTTTCTGTGTAAATTCTTTGGAGCCTTCTACAGCATCACCAAAGACTGTACCTGTTTTACAGTCAGGGAAACTGAGGCAGCTGAGCTGGAGGCTGGGTACCCTGAATCCCTCCAGGTGCTGCCTGCACAGTGCTGGGGTCCTTCTGATGGGACCAGAGGCCATGGGTAGGATCAGCTCTGTGGGTGGGGAAAGGCCTAGGCCCCTGTGTGGTTAAGCACAGGCAGGGTATTGTGGCCAGAGTGCCTGGAGCACAAGCAGGCCCTGAGCAAGCGCCCTCCCTGACCACCCCGGCATATCCTCCCTGACCCCCAGCACATCTGACTGGCAGAATTAAACCCTTGCTCTTCCCCAGCTGAGGTGCGGGGCTGCTGGATCAGAGGAGGAAAGAGCTGGGTGTGTGCAGGATCTAGAGGCACCAGCAATTGACAGACAGGCCCAGTGTGTGGCAGGCAGGGCTTATCCAGATCACATAGCCTGCTCAGCAGTGCTGGAGGCCCCTGTCCTCTGCCAGCATTGCAGGATTTTACATCTGTCTTGGGGAAATTTCTAATCTGACTTTGAAACGCTACAGTCACTTGAGAAAAAGACAGAGGAGCCGGGTGGTACCAGGTCAGCACAGAGCCTAGCCCAACGTGTTTAAGGCCCTGGAATCGACCCCTAGCAGCCCCCAGCACACTGCTGTTGCCAGTTGGCTGCATATTAAAACTCAGGTAGGGAGCCGGGCAGTGGTGGCTCACACCTTTAATCCAGCACTTGGGAGGCAGAGGCAGGCAGATTTCTGAGTTCGAGGCTAGCCTGGTCTACAGAGTGAGTTCCAGGACAGCCAGGGCTACACAGAGAAACCCTGTTTTGAAAAACCCCAAAACAGAGCCGGGCATG
>NC_034608.1:86331976-86341155 GCF_900095145.1 Mus pahari
ATATATATGTGTATACACACACACACACATATCTGCATCTACCTCCTGACTACCTCACTGGCACACCATGCTGGACCTGTATTGTCCTGTGGTGGAGTGTACCCTGGGTCACAGACGCCTATGGCACCGGCTCCTTTTGTTTAGACTTCACTGCTGTGTGGGAACTGTGCACTGCCTTCAGTGCCTTCAAAGCCCTTTCTGTCAATTTGTGTAGTAATGAAAATCCTGTGGGGCAGAGAGGTGCTAAGGTGAGGGCTACCAGGGCAAGGGGCATGGGGGTGTGGAGTGAGAAGCAGGGAGGTAGGGTGAGGGACAGAGCTCTGAAACCTTTGTTCAGCAAGGCACCAGAGAACAGGCAGCTAGAAACCCTGGGCTGTGGCTGTGGACCGGCAGACTGGGCTTTCCTTAGTTCCTGAGACAGGTTCATACTTAGCAGTCAGGATATCCTGGACCCATGATCCTCCTGCCTCCGTCTCTTGGGTGCTGAATCCTAGGCATGTGACGCTCACTTGCAGATAAAGCTGGAGAGTGGTCCTGAGTTAGGCAAGGACTTAGTTCAGAGACCAGAACCCAAACCTTAAGGCTATGCTTTCTAAACTACAGGGCTTTTCAGTCACAAACATGGTGAATGCTGCAGGCAGTGTGACCTGGGAGGGCGCTCTCTCTATCCCTCCTCCCTTCTCTCTTCCCCCCTTCCTTCCTCCTCCCTTTTGGAGACAGACTCTTGCTGTGTAGCCAAGGCTATACACCGATGTGGTCCTAGTGTCATGGCCTCAGCCTTCCATTTTATATGGCTAGCTTTTCTCTTTAGTTTTCCCTTTTCGGTGGTGGGAAAGGAGGTGTTAGCATGGAGGCTAACACCTGTGGCTGCAGAGAGTTGGGAGGCTGAGGCAAGAGGAGCCCTAGACTGGGGACTCACCGGGCATGACATATTCACCTGTCACCTATTTGGAAGACTGAGTGAGGCAGGAAGATAAGTTTCTGGACAGCCTAGGCTACATAAAGACCACCCTGTCTAAAAAAGCATAAAAGGGGTGTGGTGAATGCTTGCTTAGCATATAGCCCTTGGTTCTGTCTCTAGCACCTTAAAAAAGTCCTTAGTGCTGACTCTCCTTGGCCCAGCACTGCTCTTGTGCCCACCCCATGACTTAGGTGGTGGCCAGGCTATTCCATCACTGGTCAGGTCCCACCCATCCCTGAGTCCTGCTTCTTATTGGGCCTCGCCTGAGTCCTGTCCCCGGCCACCCGCAGGTAGTGCAGTACATCGGTGAAATCTGCCGCTACCTGCTGAGGCAGCCGGTTCGCGATGTGGAGCAGCGGCACCGCGTGCGCCTGGCCGTAGGAAACGGGCTGCGGCCGGCCATCTGGGAGGAGTTCACGCAGCGCTTCGGTGTGTCGCAGATCGGCGAGTTCTACGGCGCCACGGAGTGCAACTGCAGCATTGCCAATATGGACGGCAAGGTTCGCGGCTGTGGGGTGCGGGAGGGCGCCTGTCGGTTTCCTGAGTGCCTTCAGGCCGCCCTCACCGCCGCCTTATTCACCATAGGTCGGCTCCTGCGGCTTTAACAGCCGTATCCTCACACATGTGTACCCCATCCGTCTGGTCAAGGTCAACGAGGACACGATGGAGCCCCTGCGGGACTCCCAGGGCCTCTGCATCCCGTGCCAGCCCGGTGAGCGTGGCTCTTGCCTGGTGCCTCGGGGAGCTAGAGTCCCCACGGCCCCCACACCCACTCAGCTTGAGTGTCACCTCCTCCAGGAGAACCCGGCCTTCTCGTGGGTCAGATCAACCAGCAGGACCCTCTGCGGCGTTTCGATGGCTATGTTAGTGACAGCGCCACCAACAAGAAGATTGCTCACAGCGTGTTCCGAAAGGGCGACAGCGCCTACCTCTCAGGTGCGGAGCCTCGTGGCTGGGCTGGCTGTCAGACTGCGAAGCCTGGTCCCATCTGCCCCTCTCCCCTGCAGGTGACGTGCTAGTGATGGACGAGCTGGGCTACATGTATTTCCGTGACCGCAGCGGGGACACCTTCCGCTGGCGCGGGGAGAATGTGTCCACCACGGAGGTGGAAGCCGTGCTGAGCCGCCTACTGGGCCAGACAGACGTGGCTGTGTATGGGGTGGCTGTGCCAGGCAAGCTGGGGACACAGGGTGGTTGTGTTGTGCAGGAGCCCCATGGAGTCCGTCCAGAAGGTACCTGCAGGTACAGTACCCGTGGGCCGTGCACGAGGTGGAGAGCCGTGTTGCTGCCGACTGGGTGGGGCACTGGGTTGGGACTCCATCCACATTCCTAATATTGAGCCTCAGTCTGGGGGACCCCTTCTCAGGATCTCAAGACTGGAAACAGGACCCCCCCCCCCATAAAATGGATACTACCAGGACTAATGACCTTCCAGTTGGGAGGTCAGAGAGTAATGACTAGGACTAACTTCAGGTGGACAGGGTGTTCTCAGCTGAGTCCTCTTTTGCAGGAGTGGAGGGGAAAGCCGGCATGGCAGCCATCGCAGATCCCCACAGCCAGTTGGACCCTAACTTAATGTACCAGGAATTGCAGAAGGTTCTCGCATCCTATGCTCGGCCCATCTTCCTGCGTCTTCTGCCCCAGGTGGATACCACAGGTACAGTCCCTGTCCAGGGAGCCATTTACTTCTTTGTCCTAAGTTAGGCTCCCACTCGCCTGTGTAAATGTGGGCCAATAGCCACCTGCCCTGGAACGCTGGACATCTGGGATTACAGGCACGTGCCTCCACAGCAGGGACTGCAGAGCAAGACCCTGTTTCCACGAAAAACAAGAACAATAATATCCGCTTATAACAAAAACCCAAGATCCCTCTTTGGACTTTGGGGTGCAGCCTCAGATATGGTGGCTCAGCTCAGCATGAAGTAGCTGAGAGAAAGGGCCTTTGGACACCTTGGGTGTGTGCAGATCACACTTCATTTGCTAGCACAACAGGGCTATATGGCCACGCTTGCCTCTGGCCTGAGAGCTGTATTTTCTTCTGTCTTGCTTGGGAACTAAAGGGTGTTTACAGGGAGGTGCCCACTGCTGAAAGGAACCCTGTGCAGAGAGTTGCTTCAGGGTATATACCTCTGTCCTCCCCACCCTCCAGGGTATATACCTCTGTCCTCCCCACCCTCCAGGGTATGTACCTCTGTCCTCCCCACCCTCCAGGCACCTTCAAGATCCAGAAGACCCGGCTGCAGCGTGAAGGCTTTGACCCCCGCCAGACCTCAGACCGGCTCTTCTTTCTAGACCTGAAGCAGGGACGCTATCTACCCCTGGATGAGAGAGTCTATGCCCGCATTTGCGCAGGCGACTTCTCACTCTGAACCTGGCGAGTGGGCTGGACCTGGACTCCTGAGACCTGGGAGCCTGACACCCCTCTTCAGGTGCTTCTCCTGCCTGGTCACAGGGACAGCACCTGTGGGAGTAGGACACTGGGACCTGAGTGGCTGGGGCCCCTCTCCTACTTCCCACTATGCATCCATCTGGCCTCTGCCTTGATCCTTTTCTCCATCTCTTTTCTCCCTACCCAGTAGGAGCCCCACAAACACATGTTAGCTGCTGTGTCCTGCAGCTGAACCAATGTCCAGGGGTCCAGGCTGCAGGCTGTGACCCACACTGGTACCCACCTCCCTCTCCTATTGTGCCTTAGGTTCATCCACAGTTCCCCTGTGGAGCAAGTGGGGGCCCACATAGCTGCTGTTCCTGCTGAGGGTTGGTAGCAAGCACACCCTCATGTTACCTGGGAGACACATGCAGTCTCCCACTGACTCCCAATCAACTGAAAATATTGTTTTGTATTTTTGTTTTGAGATAGGGTCTCACTGTGGAGGCCAAGCTGGCCTCAGACTCACCACCCCCCACTGCCTCTGGGCACCATTCTACATTCTCTTGCTGATGACACTTATGCACTATTGTCCCTGAGGGTCTTCTGAGTCTCCACTTTCCCCTCATATCCTAAAAGCTTCCAGAATTGACTCTGATCACTTGGATGTGGCTAGTGTTGGCTCTACCCACATGTGTCAATTCAGGGGTCCCCAGGCATAGTCTCTGGAAGCTCTCACCCTGGCAAAGCTTGGAGAGACCCAGGAAGGTTGCTGTGGTGTTTTCTTGGGCACCCCCTGGTGGCAGACCTGGACATGCACTGCACTAGTGCAGATAGCCCAGACAGACCCTGTTGCCTATGACATTTGAGATCCACCCTTCTGCCTCTGTGGTCCCCATTGAGATCCTTGGTGAGTCACCAAGCAGAGCCTCTGCCTGCCTTCATCTGCAAGGACATGAAGGGTGTGAACAGAGCAGCTGCAGGCTGCCCGAAATCAACCACATGTGTGTTATTTCCTTGTTGGTTTTAAAAAATAAATGTGCTGAGCCTTGACACCTGCCAGAGCACAGCGTTTCTATAAGTTGCACCTGAGCATACTGCAGCAGGACACCCATGGTTTGTCCCAGTTAGGGTCACTATTGCTGTGATGAAACACCATGACCAAAGCAACTTGGGGAGGGAAGGTTTACATACTGTGAATCACAACCCATTGAGGGAAGCTAGGGCAGGAGCCTGGAGCAGGGGCTGATGCGGAGGCCATGGAGGGTGCTGCTTACTGGCTTGCTCCCCATGGCTTGTTTAGCCTTTTAAATTTTTAAAAAATTTGTTTTATGTATATGAGTACACTGTCACTCTCTTCAGACACACCAGAAGAGGGCATCAGATCCCATTACAGATGGTTGTGAGCCGCCATGTGGTTGCTGGGAATTGAACTCAGGACCTCTGGAAGAGCAGTCAGTGATCTTAACCTCTGAGCCATCTCTCCAGCCCTGGTGAGGCAGAACTCTCTGTAAGTTCAAGGCCAGCCTGGTCTATATAATGAGTTCCAGGACAGCCAGGGCTACACAGAGAACTTGTCTTGAAAACCAAAATATGGTTGGGCTGGTGAGATGGCTCAGTGGGTAAGAGCACCCGACTGCTCTTCCGAAGGTCCNGAGTTCAAATCCCAGCAACCACATGGTGGCTCACAACCATCCATAACAAGATCTGACGCCCTCTTCTGGAGTGTCTGAAGACAGCTACAGTGTATTTACATATAATAAATTAAATAAATCTTAAAAAAAAAAAAAAAAGAAAACCAAAATATACAAACAAAACAAGCAAAGAAATTAGAAAAGAAAGCAGACTGGAGAGTAGTTACGAGCCCTTGGTGCTCTTGTAGGTGCCTCTTAGCACCTGGGTGGTGACTCATACCCATCCTGGAATATTCTTCTCCCCTTCACTGGAATCTGACATGTACTTAGTTTGTAAAAAAAATAAGTTAGAAACTTTTTTTTAAAGATTATTATATCTAAGTACACTGTAGCTGTCTTCAGACACACCAGAAGAGGGCGTCAGATCTCATTATAGATGGTTGTGAGCCACCATGTGGTTGCTGGGATTTGAACTCATGACCTTTGGAAGAGCAGTCAGTGCTCTTAACTACTGAGTCATCTCTCCAGCCCCCAGAAACTTTTTTCCTGAAAGAAATATCTGTGGTTGGCTCAAGCCACCTTAAGAGTCATCTTGACTGATGGCTGGGACTCCAGAGAGCAGAGGTTTGTATAGCTCAGTCTTGGGGGTTCCCCATCTCTGAACACTATAATGGGACTGTCTGTCCACCATGTGTGTATGTGTCACAGTGCCAATGAGGTTCAGAGGACAACATCAGTTCTCTCTTCCAGTGTGGTCCTGGGGTGGAGCTCAGGCAGCCAGGCTTGGTGGGAAGCATGTTTACTGGCTGAGGTTTCCCAGAGGCACCATTTCTACCTTCTCAACACCATAGCAAGGCTATGTGTGTTAAACTACATGAATCTGGGGAAAGCCATTTTGACAGCAACAGGCCTCTGGCCTCCATGCCGGCCTGTACAGACCAGGAGGGCCTCATGCAGGGGCACCAAGCAGGCATTCAGCTTGCTTCCCTTGAGCTTTTGCAGATCCTCCAATTCTGGGGTTGGGCCTTGGTGCCTCAGGGAAGGGTGATGCATCTCCTAGTGGGACCAGCAAGAGCTGAAGGAGGGCCTGGTATGCAGGCAATTTGGCCCATCAATCGTCACAGTCCCCACCACACACTTGAGGAATGACGGTGGTGGAGTGGGTCAGGCATGGCTAGTGAGAAACAGGCCCAAGGGCAGTCTGTTGTCACAATGCAGGACACGGTTTGAACACTGTTTTAAAAGGAACAGCCACTTACACCCAGCAGGCTGCACAGTGAGATGCTTTTTCAGAACAAAACAAGTAAAATAATGAAGGGATAGCCAGCTGGGCGTAATGTCCTTGGGAAACTGAGGAAGAGGATGCCCAGCCCAGACCCCGGCCAACCCAAGCCCCACAGGAATACCCCACATCAGCCAGAAGAGAACAATGCAAAAAAGGTATTTTTATATGTTTGAGACAGTTTCTTTGTGTAGCGTTGGCTGTCCTGATCTTACTCTGTAGACCAGGTGGGCCTCGAGCTCTGACCTGCCTGCCTCTGCCTTCTGAGTGCTGGGGGGAGTGACGGCCAGAAAATGAAAAGACAACGAGTCCATTGCCCTTCCCACCTCAGAGTTCTGTCCATTCTTAACTCTCATGTTAGAATGAGGGGCTAGCACTGCAAACCAGTCTACACGTTACTCACACTGAGAGGTTCTGGGGTTCACTGCCTTTTCTCTCCTCCCTCCCCTCTTTCCTTTTGCATCTTTCAAGATGAATGAAGCCTTGGGATTCATGCACACAAGGCGGTGTTCAATGGTTAAGTCACACACACAACCCCTCATTCTACAAAAGGGCTCCACTCCTGAGCAGGGCAAGGAGCTAGCCAGAGGCAACCACACCACCAGTCAGGAACCACGGTGCCCAATGGAGCTGGTCTGAGATGACCATCAGTCTGGTGCTGCACATGCCTGGGGATTGCAATGTCTGAGGTGACCCCCTACCCAGGCCCATAACGCACAAGCAGGGCATAGCACTTCTGAGACAACCCCAGACACTCAGATACTCCAGGCACCACTAAGAGAAGCAAATAAGTGGTGGACAAATGGAAGAAAAAGAGAAACAGAAAGGTGTGGATACAATGAAGAGGTAGAACTGGAGACCCGAGGGTAGTGAGGAACAGCCTGATGTGAGAAGCCAGTGATGCCTGGAACCATAGTGGGGTCCTGGCCTGTGCTGCCACCAAGGGCCATGTCTGGGTCTAAAGCCCAGGTGCAGCCTGCCACCAAAGGCTAGGTGGACATCCCTGGTCTGGTTCAGCTGCTGGAGGTCATGTTGATGCCTGAGGGCTGTGCAGAACTGGCCTTACTCCTCACCTGAGTGTCACGGGAGAGCTGGCACCTCCCATAGCCAGAGAGATGCCCGCTTCCCTCTCTTGTCCCTTACCACCTGTGGCAGTTCAGAGAGCTGGCCCTGGGGTCATGAGAGTGGGAGAACTGGCCATGTCTGTCACCAGCTGAAGCATTCAGGAGAGTGGGCCCTATACCTATACCTTGCTTGGGCAGCACAGTCACCCTGATTGCAGGGTTTGCTGGTGAGCCGGCCCCAAGGGTGTGAGAGCAGGACAGCCAGTGGGCTGACCGGCTCAGACACCTCTTAGGCCCAGACCCAGGGCTTTGAATTGACCCACCCCAACATCTACCCCACTGATGAACTGCTGGGGTGCATGAAGGGACCAGTCCTACAGATCCAAAACTACAATGACCTCTATGACACAGGGCAACAACAGGATATCCAAGACAAGTCCCAGGGGAGCTTCAGTACTGATAGTGTAGCAGTAGCCAGAGTCCTAGTAGCAGACCATGTCATTGCAATGAACATTTGCAAGCAAAGAAGTGTGAACAGCAGGTTATACTGTGGGACACACTGTGACACACTACAGCTTCCATGGGCATTTTCTCTACTGGGAGGGTGACAAGGGAGTGGGAAGTTATGAGCTGAAGTGGGGTGCGAGAGGTTAGGGCGCAAGACATTAAATTCACAAAGAAACGATAAAAGGTTTTAAAATGTGTTCAAAGGCCAGAATGGGGGCGCACACCTTTAATACCAGCACTTGGGAGGCAGAGGCAGGCAGGTCTCTGTGAGTTGGAGGCCAGCCTGGTCCACAGAGTGAGTTCCAGGACAGCCAGGGCGGCAGCGGCAGCGGCAGCGGCAGGTCTTGAATAACAACAACAAAATTCTTGCAGTGTTTCACCCTGTATAACTTGCCACTTGCAGCCTCACATGGGCACTCAGAAGGCTGTAGGTTTAGGATTGGGGTCCAACTAATGGTCTAGCCTCGGCTTAGCATGCAGAAGGCCCTGGGTTCAGTACCGGCACAGTGACTGACTGGATTTTGGAGCTCTCTCGAGTTCAGGATGCAGTGGCTCAGGGGTTAAGATCACAGGTTCAGCTTCCTACCCTCTTTTCGCACTGAGGACCACAACCATCTAACAGTCCCAGGGCATCCCACGCCCTCTCCTGGCCTCTGCACGCACTTGGTTCAAAGATACACATGCAGGAGAAAATTAAGAGAGGAACCAGAGTGGTTTGTTTGGGTCTTTGTGGTGGAAACAGCTGTCACCTTCTAACTGATCTACTTGGGTCAAATACAGTCCTAAAGGTTCTGTATTTTCCTAAACAGTACGGGCGACTGGGAGCCACCGGTTCAGGCACATGAATGGGGGCAGTTTCACATCCAAATACAGATGTTCAACTGTCGTGTGGCGGTTGTCCTGCGGACTCCTCTTTCTGCCGCGGACAGCTGTGAGCGGAAGGCCTTGCAAACTGCCGCATTCGCTGGAGTAACAGGAAAGGGGCGACTGGCTGGGATTGGCGAACGTGGGGAGAGTCGTGCAGGCATGGGGACGTCACGGCCTCTAACTCCCGGCTAGCCTCCTGCCCTTGCCACCTGAGAGCTTACTGACCTTATCACGCTGCAGCTGGCGCACTCTGTGCTTCCGATCGCACCCCCAGAACACCCGCTCAAGAGGGCTACGGCACTCCGGTCACCCCAGCACTCCAATCGAGAAAGAACGATCAGGAGCGTGAGGCCAGCCGGAGCTACTAGACTCCAGCTTAAAAACTAAATAAAGCCGAGCGTGGTGACGCACGCCTTTAATCCCAGCACTCGGGAGGCAGAGGCAGGCGGATTTCTGAGTTCGAGGCCAGCCTGGTCTACAGAGTGAGTTCCAGGAC
>NC_034608.1:86341198-86359620 GCF_900095145.1 Mus pahari
AAAAAAAAAAAAAAAAAAAAAAAAAGAAAGAAACCTAAATAAGAGGCGAGGGACCGGGCCAGCAAGGCGTGTCCCGCTCAGGGAAGCCCCGTGGGCTGTCCGCCCACTGCCCACCTCAAAGCCCTGCAGGGCGCTGCGGTTTCGGGAAGACCCAGCAAGACCCCGCGAGCCCGGCCCCGGAGGCGACGCTTCCTTTGCGCGACTGCACATGCGCCACGGCCTGGGCTCCGAGCGCTCGGACCCATGGCAGCGCGGCCGTCGCGCAGGCGCACTGGCGCACTGGCCTCTGCCGGGAGCGCCGCCGCCTCCCCGCCGCCATGGCCGCACCCGCGCCCGGTCTCATCTCGGTCTTCTCCAGCCCGCAGGAGCTGGGCGCGTCGCTGGCGCAGCTGGTGGCGCAGCGGGCCGCGAGCTGCCTGGAAGGGGGACGTGGCCGCTTCGCGCTTGGCCTGTCGGGCGGCAGCCTGGTCTCCATGCTAGCCCGAGACCTGCCCGCCGCCGCCGCTCCCGCCGGACCGGCCAGCTTTGCGCGCTGGACGCTCGGCTTCTGCGACGAGCGCCTCGTGCCCTTCGACCACGCCGAGAGCACGTACGGCCTCTACCGGGTGAGCGCTGCGGGGGCGCGCGCCGCCCGGGCTACGGGGGCCGCCGTGGGCCACGCCGAGTCGGCTCAGCCTACCGTGGAACCTCAGGCTACGGGGGCCGCCGTGGGCCACGCCGAGCTGGCTCAGCCTGCCTAGAAAACGCCAGGAGCTGCTTCAACGCCTACCCGCGGGCTCCGGGCCCCACGGGGTCTTGCTGGATGCGCAGTGATGTCCATCCAAGTGCAGCCTGAAGGGCCTCCGCCCCCGCCCCCCCCCGTATCTTCCTGAGGGCCGTACCTTGGCTGCGGGGCCTCGTGGGTCATGGCTGTTTGTGTACTCAGCCTGCCTCTAGTGTCCAGGGTGTGTTGGGCCTCAGTTTTCTTTAACAGGAGCCGTTGGTCATCACCTCCCAGCAGCCTGGGGTATGATGGCCACAAGGCGCCCTATAGGGTACAAAGGTCCCTGCTTCACGCCCAGGGAAACTGAGACATGGAGGATTGAGCTCTGAGCACACTTGGATAACTGCCACCACCTCCCAGGGGAAGCTGGTCATGGGCTCCGAAGCAGGGGAGGAAGGGCCATTACACTTACAGGTGGGGAAACAAGATTCATGTCTCCTTGACCCTCATCTAGGGACCTGAAACTGCACCACTTTGAACACGATGCCTGCCCAAGAACTTCACCGAGCTGGCTGAGGGTACTAGCACAAGGCTCAGTTGGTAGGGTACTTGTAGCTCAGGTGATCTTGTGCTTGCTTAGAATGCTTAAGGTCCAGGCTTCACTTCCAGCATCCAATAAACCAGGAATGGTGGTGCACACCTTGTCATCCCAGCAATGAGGAAGTAGAGGCTGGAGGAGCAGGAGTTCAAGGTCATCCCCAGCTACCCAGGTCGAGGCCAGCCTGTGCAACATGAGACTATTTTGATGCTGCCCACTCAAGAAAAATAAAGCTAAGACCCCTAAGTAGGCCCCTCTGAGGTGACCTCGTTAACAGCTGGGTCTTTGGGGGGAAGCAGGATTTCACTGCCAGGTGGAGTCTGTTGACACTTTGAGCAGTAGGTGTCCTGCAATGGCTGAGACAGGAGCCATGTAGAGTGGACTCAGCAGCCAGTTCTCACACTCCTTCCTATGGCCTTCAGCCTGGAGCCCTGTGCTCCTCTGTTCTCCAGGGTCCTCAGCGCCCTGAGCAATGGTGGTTAACAGAGTCCCCAGCACCCCCATCTGTAGAGCACAGCATCCTGGCATTCTGCCATTTGCCCCCAGCCTCTCCCTGGCATTGCTCCCAAGAGCCAGACATGAAGACACAGGCAGGGCATCTCAGTCCTCTTCCTGGGGTTCACCTCTGTATAGTCAGGTGCCAGCTGTGTATGGGATGCAGCCAGGCTGAGTCCCTGATTGGGGGGGGGAGCCCGAGCCACCTCGAAGAGTCAGCCAGGCTGTGGAGAAGAGCACAGGGTGACTCGGTTCCTGGCTTTAGGCAAGGCATGTTACTCCTTGACTCTCCCTTCCACAGACACACCTGCTCTCAAAGCTGCCCATCCCAGACAGCCAGGTCCTCACCATCGATCCCGCCTTACCCGTGGAGGATGCTGCAGAGGACTATGCCAGGAAACTGAGGCAGGTGGGTCCCGGGATAGGTAGGAAAGCTGTAAAAGCAGAGATGACTGCCTGGGACACAGACTGTCACCATGGCGGGGAGACTTGGGCTGGAGCCTTGTACCTCAGGGACACTCATCTGCAGACCTGAGGTTCTCGTCCACTAAAATGGGAAACAAGCCCCCAGACTGGACCAGTCGGGTGTGGTAGTGCATCTGTGACCCCTTGCACTTAGGAGACTAAGGCAGGAGGCTTGGGCTGGACGGTGATGCTTACCCTCAATCCTACAGACCTCATACCGTGAAGCCGCCCCGTGCAGGAGTGGCCACTGTTGTGTAGGGGATGTGCTGAGCGACACTGTCAGCAGAAGGTTGTCAAAGCTGAGATAGAGACCTGGTTTCAGGTTTGTGTGTTACCTCTGAGCTCGCACACACTTGACCCACCATCCTCCCGTCAGGCCTTGCAAGGAGACTCTATCCCTGTGTTTGACCTGCTGATCCTGGGAGTGGGCCCTGATGGCCACACCTGTTCGCTCTTCCCTGGACATCCCCTCCTACAGGTGAGCGCAGGGACCCCCTCCTACAGGTGAGCATGGGGGGGAGGGGCCCTCCTGGCCCTGATCCACCAGGCTGGGTATCTGAGCATCCATGCCCCTCAGCTCCACCCTGCCGAGCATCAGCTCCTGTGATGATGGTGGTGCATGCCGGTCATCCCAGCATTTGCTGTGAGGGTGAGGGCCACCTGGACACTGAGTATGGCCCTGTCTCAGAAACCCAAGAGAGCAACAGGAAAACCTGTTGGCATTGTAGACCTGGTGCTTGGCGAGGCTGGTTCCATCCCAGTCCTCACTGGCTGCCTTCCCCAGGAGCAGGAGAAGATCGTGGCTCCCATCAGTGACTCCCCAAAGCCACCACCCCAGAGAGTGACCCTGACGCTTCCTGTGCTGAATGCAGCCCAAAGTGTCATCTTTGTGGCCACGGGGGAAGGCAAGGCAGCTGTGCTGAAGGTAAGAAGTGACAGTGGAGGCCAGCCAGGGGATAGAGTGCTGCCAGTGTGTGAGGCGGCAGTCATGGAGAAGGCCACAGTGCCCTGGGGTAGAGTCCCTGCAACCCCCTCCCCCCAGGCTCCTTCACAAAGGATGCTGCGGCTGCTTGGCTGAAGGGGATGAGGTAGAAGGTGAAAGAGCAGGACACTAGACACACACATTTAAAGAGAAAGAAAAGAAGGGGAAAAGAAAAAGAAGAAAAAGGCCAGGGTCAGAGAGAGCTAGCTACCAACCGGTGAGTACCTGCTGCCCTTCCAGAGGACCTGACTTCCATTCTCAGCTAGTTGTATCTCCAGCCCCAGGGAACCCAGCACCCTCCTCTGGCCTCTGTGGGCACCAGGCATGCTCATGGTGCAAATACATATAGGAATAATACCCATACACATTAAATAGAAATAAGGAGGGGGGGAGGAAATAATTTGCAAAAAGTGAAGGATGGGGCAAGATGGTTTAGTGGATATAGATGCTTGCCCCCAAGCTTGACAACCTGAGTCCAGTCCCCAGTGCCTCTTGTTGTCTTCATACTGGGGAGGAAGAAAGGAGTCGTCCTTGGCTACATAGCATGTTCAAGGGCAGCCCGTGCTAGATGAGGCCCCGCCTCCTAATGAAAACAAAAACCAAATCCTATTCCACACCGCGAAGCTTTGGAGCCCACAGTGTGCGAGGCGGAGCGCAGAGCAAGATCCCGTGGGTACCCTGTCCCCAGAACGAACAGATGCCCAGTGTGAGCCCCAACTTGCTCTGCGCGGCGTCTGAGGCAGGTCCTGGTCTCCACACAGCGCATCCTGGAGGACAAGGAGGGCATGCTGCCTGCCGCCTTGGTGCAGCCGCGCACGGGCGCCCTCTGCTGGTTCCTGGACGAGGCAGCTGCACGCCTGCTGTCTGTGCCCTTCGAGAAGCATTCCACGTTGTAGGGGGTGCGCCACGCACGCCGTGGGCACTTCAGGTGTTGTGGGAGCGGACTAGCTGCGGATTAAACAGCTTTGCTGGAACTATAGTCTCTGTGGTTCTTGTTGGGGGAGGGACAACAGAGCAGAGCACACACACGGATCAGAGAAGTGCGGTCTGGACTTATGGCCTGGCAGTGTATGCATACTCGCGGTCCCAAGTGGCTGCTTGTGTTCTAGCCATGGTGAAGGGAAGTGGACACTAAGAACGTGCCGGGTTCACCTGGGGCCTAGCCAGCGCCTTCATGGCCCCCTGAGGATGCACTGTCTCCTGCAAGCTTGTTCGGAGCCTTGAGCAGGGTGAGCTGCCTGATAAGGTTCTCCTGATGCTGTCACAGGGCATCATACCGATGGGAGAAGTGTCTGGGGTAACTCTTGGGATGCTTGCTCCCTTTGACAGTTTTCTCTCTTGCTTTTTTTTTTTTCCTCGAGACAGGCTTTCTCTATGTAGCCCTGGCTGTCCTGGAACTCACTCTGTAGACCAGGCTGGCCTCGAACTCAGAAATCCTCCTGCCTCTGCCTCCCGAGTGCTGGGATTAAAGGCGTGCGCCACCACGCCCGGCTTCTCTCTTGCTTCTTATAAAGACTGGGATGTGGGTCCAGAGACTGGAGTATAAGCAGCCAGCTTGGAGCATGAAATGGGTCGTGCGTCGGTGCGTCATTGGCTTACCTGTCCTGACCCTGCCAGTTCCAAGGACCTAGTTGGAGAGGCTGGTGGGCTTGGCTGAGGGAGTCTGAGGGAACATCCTCTCACCAAGGTAATACAAGCCAGGCATGAGGTAAGAATTGAAGCCTCCCAGAACCGACTTGGCAGGTAGGCCAAAAGGGTGGGGCCAAACCACAAACGTGAACTTTCTTTAGATGTCTGGTCCCTGAGGGCTCCTCAGCTGTGACAAAGAGGAAGTAGGATAGGCTGGGGCAGAAGCCAGCAAAAGACACACTGGAAAATCCTCCTGGGGACTTCTACAAGAGCAGGTGCCACTCACCCAACAGCCAAGCAGAGGCTGAGACACACTGAGAAAGGAAAGGGATGTGGGCGTGAGGACCCCATGTGAGCGCTATGTCCCTTTCTCAAGGGGGAATTTACTGCTTTGCCATTGATGCATAGGACCTGCCTCGTGCTTCAAGATGGCCACTTACACTCCAGCCATCACATTCCAGCCCCTGGAAAGGGAAGAGAAAAGGAAGGTGCCTAAGGGAGCAGGCTACATGGGGATGGGTGGGTGTGGCAGGGTTCCCTCCATACGGATAACCTACACCCTGCTCGTTCATTTGTTCAGTCAGCAATCCATTCCTCTGGTTTTCAGAGATAGGGCTTCATGTAGCCCAGGCTGGCCTCCATGGCCTAAACTCCCCATCCCCCGTCTCTGCTTTCTGAGTGCTGGAATGGCAGATGTGCCCCACCCATCCATCTGTGTCAGGGCGTTGTTTTTTTCTCACACTCCCTTGGTCTCCCCTGGGGCTGTCCCCACTACCCCTGACAGAAACCACCAGTCTTGGTCCAGCCTGTCCCTAGAGGCCAGGAGGGGGCAGGTGAGGACAGGAGGGGTGGAGGGTGGTACCAGATGGCCATACGTACCCTCCTGGCACTTGGGCCACTCAGCTGCCATCTAGTATCCTGAGCAGAGGGACCCAGGACAGCTCTGTATGGTGGCAGGATGGGGGCACAGCCTTCCTGCCCCCTGGGTAGGCGGCAGCGGCAGCAGCTTCAGGGTAAGCAGAGAGGTCAGGGTTGGGTCACGCTGCCACTGCATGCGAGGCCACGCTGGCATGTGCTCCTGGTGCCAATACGGGGTTCATTATTTTAACTGTCTCTGGCCTTGCCAGGGGTGGGCTTGTGTTGAAAGATTCCAGTTTTTTGTTTGTTTGTTTGTTTGTTTTTTTGAGACAGGGTTTCTCTGTGTAGCCATGGCTGTACTGAAGCTCACTCTAGACCAGGCTGGTCTCGAACTCAGAGAGATCAAAGGCACACTCCATCATGCCTGGCTCTGGAGGGTTTCAGCTTGAAATGAAACCCAAGTAGCTGGATACAGTGTTGCACACCTGCCATCCGAGCACTCGGGAGACAGAGGCATGCAGATCTCTGGGAGTTTGAGGCCAGTCTGGTTTACAGAGTGAGTTCCAAGACTGCCTGGCTATATCAACTCTGTCTCAAGACAAAACAGAGTAAGATGTGAAGTTCTTGATTTGTTAGTGGAAGCTAGGGCCCACTGAGGGTGGGGGTAAGGGCAAGGTCAGGTGGTCTCTAAGGCTGGGAAGTCTGTGCATGGACACTGGGACTTGACTAAGAATTAGCTCTCAGTGGGAGAAAAGCCAAGGCCAGGCTGAGCTTCAGCTCCCTGTTCTGTCCCACACCTTGACCTGGGAGAATGTCCAGACCAGCGGGACTTGGTGGATGTTCCCAAGGGAGGTGGCTAGACCAGGCTGGAGGAGGGTGTGTGGTTACCAGTGAGAGAATAGCATTTGTGAAGGGGAACAGCCCATGCAGAACCCTGCATGTGCTGCTGATCAATCATCTCTCCAAGTCCCAGGATTGACTGCCACTGTATTTGCTGTGTGCCACTGGGTAAATAAATTGCCCTCTCCGGGCCTCTTTCTCCTGAGATGCAGCAACATATTTGGAAGAAAGGCTTTTGTGTGTGTACATATGCTTGCCAGCGATTGACATCAGCTGTCCTCTGACTGCTTTCCACCTTATTCACTGAGGCATGGTCTATGCTGGCACTCACCAGTTCTGGCTACTCCAGCGAGCCAGCTGGTCCTGGGATGACAGGCAGGTGTCCTGGTCCCATTGCTGATCCCTTCTCACTACAGGTCAGGTGGATGGCATGCTAAGGACCTTCCTGCCCTGTTACCGGAGGCAGCTGGCTGCAGCTGTGCTAAGACACATTTCCCAGGAGCTGGGGCCCCAGGACCCAGCCGGATGCCAGCTGTCCCACACCAAAGTGAGTACCACCAAGGATGAGGCTGCCTGCCACACACCCGGGGACCCAGCTGTAGTTGTCTCTCTTGCATTCTCAGTGGTGCTGACATGAGACTGTGGGTGTGGGGCTGGGGAGGGCTGACCACAGGACCTTTGCACAGGTGGACCAGGAAGCTCTGGAAGTGGAGGCAGGCTGAGGAGGCTTGGGGAAGTGAATTCCCTGCAGGGACACAGCATGTGCAAAAGTCCTGAGGTTGGCAAAGACAGGCTAGATGTGAGCGGGCCCCCAGCTGTACATGGGCTTGCTCCATCTGTTGCGGCCACCATGCCAGGGAAACGCTTTTCATAAGACCCCATGTTTTTTGTCCCCTTATCCCTCTGACTCTTGGCAGCTCAGAGGTTGTTACTGAGATCTAACAGCCTAGAGCTGGAGCTACTAATAGGGTCCAGGGCCTTCATCTGTCCCCTATCTTGGGAGAGTCTTTGATGAGGAAATTCAGGACCAGAGAGGCAGAGTGAGCACCTGAAGGCCACACGGCACAGATAAAACTGGGACCTGGGGTTTCCCACTGGCTCCTTTCCCTCTGCTGAGGAGAGGCTCTGTGGACAGAGGCCCCGCTCTGGGGGCTCTCCCTGTCCCATGCAGTGCATCACCCACACCTGATACAATTTTGTTTTTTGTTTTGAGATGGAGTGTCATATAGCTGGTCTGGTCTTGAATTTGCTGTGTAGCTGACTCCTTCCTCAGCCTTCCCAATGCTGAACTAACAGGGTCTGGATAGCAGCTGCTACTTTTGAGCTTTGGGAGTGTTGAAGAGTTCAGACAACCCCCAAATCTGCTCGAGCCATAGCCAGCACCCCTTTCCAGAAGCTGCCTCGAATCAGGGAGCACCAAGGGCCCTTGACCCTGCTTCAGGGCCACCCACCACAGTGGCAACCAACCTTCTGTGTCCTGCGTGGAGATGGGCGTCTAGAATGGTTCAGTCACAAGGAGGTCAGTGAACAACCAGAGTCCCAGCCCAGAATTCCCCAGTGAGGGACAGGGGGCGTGGCTCAGAGGTGGAGCCCCTGCCAAGAATCCCCCAGTGAAGGGGTAGGGATGTGGCTCGAGGGTGGAGCCCTGGGCAGTAACAGGCAAGGCCCTGAGTTGCACAGAGGGCATATGGAGGGGTCGTGGAGTGTGTTGTAAGCTGTGGGTGTTTGCTGACTTGCCTCCTGTACTAGGGAGTAGCAGCCAGCTTTGTCTCACGTCTTTGTCTGGTCACAGAACTATGAGTCTGGGGGTCGTCCACTGGGCTTCGCAGCTCTGACAGGGTACACACTGCTCACATCCCAACGTGAATACCTTTGCCTTTTGGACGACCTCTGCCCCAGCTCCTCTGGTAAGGCCCTCTGGGTCCCCTTAGTAATTTCCCTTCCTCCCAGTCCTTTGGCCATTCCACCATCTCTGTGCACTTCATAAGGCTGCCCTGGGCTTCCTCCACCAGTAGCAATTTCCTACCCACAGTGTGTGTGACTCCCAACACGTCTGCAGATGTTGCCACCCACCCCTTGGTGTGTGGCATTGACCCTTGCTTTGGGAAGGAAAGGAAGTACCCCACTGTTCATGGGAGAAGGTCAACGGAACAAAACCCACGTAGCAAACCATCTACGGAACAAAGCAAAGGTGCTGCTGGTGGTGCACGGGGAGGCGGAGGCAGGGTGAGTTCTATGCCAGCCTGGCCTGCACCGTGAGCTTCAGGCTGCCAAGGCTACATAATGACACCCCCCCCCAATCACCTATGTGGTGGTTCACAACCAGCTGTAACTCCAGTTCCAAGAGATCTGAAGCCCTCTTCTGACCTTCGCAGCCACCAGGCATGTCCTTGCTGTGTATACAAACATACTGGGAAAACATTCGTACACATGAAATAAAGTAAAAAAGTTTTAAAATAAAAGTCAGATGTGGTGGAGCATGCATTTAATCCCAGTATTCGGAGGCAGAGGCATGTGAGTTCGAGGCCAGCCTGGTCTACAGAGTGAATTTCAGGACAGCCAGGGCTACACAGAGAAACCCTGTCTCAAAAAAATCAAATCAAAACAAAACAAAACAAAAACAACCCAACAAAAACAAAATTCAATTAAAAGGGGAGGGACTGGAAAGATGACTCAGTGGATTTGAGTTTGATCCTGGCACTCGCATCAGGCTGCTCACAACGGTGTCTATACACACAGTCACACACAGTCATACACAGTCTCTCACACACAGGCATACAGGTAATTAAAAATTATTAAAAAAACAACAACAACCCATGCAGTGTCAGTAATCTCTCCTTGCAGTCTCTCTGCAAGGACAGAGACAGTGGGAAGCAGTGGGCAGGTTTGGGCCAGCGTACAAGCCCACATGGGTTCTGGGCTTCCGGTTTCTGTCCCTGTTCACCTGCTCCAATAAGATGAATTGAACAGTCAATCTTGCAGGGTCCACTCGTATTAGGGATTCTGCTGTATGTAGGTATTTGGGGGGGAGGGGTGGAGTTCAAGAAGGTTTCTCTGTGTAGTCCTGGCTGTCCTGGAACTCACTCTGTAGACCAGGGTGGCCTAAAACTCAGAAATCCGCCTGCCTCTGCCTCCCAAGTGCTGGGATTAAAGGCGTGCGCCACCACTGCCTGGCTCTGTATGTAGTTTTTGAGACAAGATTTTTCCAGACTTCCAGACTGGTCTGTAAGTCACAATCCGATGACAGGACACCCTACACCGGGCTCTTTCAGGCTGCTGTCCTAAGAGAATGAACAGAGGCCTGAAGGGCGACTTTTCTTGCTTTCAGGAGACCTTGCCCTGGAGCCGCTGCGGGTGCTGGAGGAGCCCGTGAGCTTCGCGCTCTTCCTCGTGCACCCCTTCCGGGCTCACCTCTGCTTCTGCGCTCGCTCTCGGGGGGCGCAGCGCGCCTGGAGGCTCGGCCTGCAGGGTGCCATTCGTCTGAGAGCCACCGGTGCGTTGTGGGAGCAGCGGGGTGGAGGTGGGAGCGGGCGGGAGTTAGATGATCGGCGGAGGTGCCGGGCTCCCTGAGCGCAGTGCGCTCTCGTTTGGGCCTTCAGTTCTGCAGCGCAGCCGGGCGCCCGCGGCCTGCGCCTTCCTGGATGCCGTGCTCCTCTATCGACGACGCCGGGGCTACGCTGGGGGAGACGACGGGATACTGGGCTCCGACGCAGAGGTGAGCGGTGTCCCGCAGACCCCGGGCGCGTGTCGCCGTCCGCCGCCCAACAGCAGTGCGCCTCCCCTTCAGGTGCTGAGCGCCGAGCTGATGCGGGAGTTGTTGCCCGGGCTGCGAGCACAGACGCTCCGAAGCCTGCGCGGTCCTGGTCGTGCCCGAGCCCGTGCATGCGCGGAGGTGCGGAGCATGGGGTGGCAAGGCATGGGGAGGGGAAGAGAGGGAGGGGACCTCCCTAGGACCCATAAGCTCACCCAAGCTGCCTTCGAACTCTGCAGTTCCTCGACGCCGTGCACGCGGCCGTCCTGGCCTGGGCATCCTCGGGGCTACGTGCTTTCCAGCCAGAGAAAGACGCACTGCTGGCCGCTCTGGAGAGGATGGTGCGCTCAGACCTTGAGCAGATCCTGCAGCAGCGCGCACTCGGGGCCCAGAGAATAGAAGGTGAGAGGGGCGGGGCGGGAGTGGTTCCTGGGATGAGAGGCGGGGCCACAGGCGAGAGGTGGGGCTAGGAATCCCCTGAGGGAGGGAGGGGAGGCTGCTTGGTGAGCCGGGTGTGGTCACGGAGCGAGGGGAGTGGCTTGGGGGTGTTGGCTTAGGAGGCCGAGGGGCATGTTTATGAATATTAGAGGAGTGGCCTGCCCGGAGCAAGCCTGGAATTTCCAGAGCTGGACCGGCTAGCGAGGGTGGACTGGAGGCAGGATCAGAGCGGAGCTTGCAGGGAGGAAGGCACTTGGTCAGTAGCAGTTGGAAGGCGGGACGTAGTGGGGCCGGGCCTGGGATCTAAACTTGGGGAAGTAGCAGATTGAGCTTAGAGTCACACACTGGATCCTAGTGGGATGGAGAAGGGCACCGCGAGAGGGCGTGGCCTGGAGCCTGGACTGACCAGGCCTGTTAAATTGTGGACCAGGTAGGGAGGCAGGAGGTAGCTGTGGCCTTGCAGAGTCTGCTCTGCTGACAATTATCAAGACCCGGGTTTGAATCTCCTTCCACTTCCTCTGCATATGCCCTTGGGCCAGGCCTCACCGCGCCTAGCCTCAGTTTCCCCAGCTATAACGTGAGTATCCAGCTGGCCCAGCTGGTCTCTGCTCCTATACATCCGCTGAGTGCCCGGTGGGGAAATCACCAGGCCCACATCTCCCCTCAGCCGAGATCCAGGACGCGGTAGAGGCGTGCCTGTGCCAGAAGGTGGACCCGCAACTGCCCCAGCTTACCCTTGCGCTGCTGAGCCCTGTGGAAGCCACGCTCCGAGCTGTTCGGACCCTTCTTATCCGGGGGATGGACCGGCTGTGTCACTACCTTCGCAAGAACCCTTCTGGCACTCGGCTGTGCAGGGAGGTGAGCACGTAGGCCAGTAGTGGCTTGTCCACTTTGGTGTGTCAGTATCAGAAGCCAAAGATAGTTTCTCATCCGACTGTATGCATACATAGGTTTATGAATTTGGGGAGATACCATGGGACCCAGAGTTGATGCAGGCCTGCTACCGGGAGGCAGAGAGGAACCACAACCATCTGGTCCAGCTGGCAAGACCCTTTGACTTCCTGGGGATGCGGAGCCTGGTGTTTGGGGCCCAGGACCTTGCACAACAGGTGAAGAAAGTGAATGGGAAGGAGGATGCTTTGGGCACATCCCCAGGGGAGGGAGGGAAGGAGGGAGGGAGGGAGGGAGAGAGAGAGAGAGAGAGAGAGAGAGAGAGAGAGAGAGAGAGAGAGAGAGAGAAGGAGTGGGCAGCTGGTAGGCAGGCCGAGCCTGAAGACAGTGCAGACCCTGTGAAGGGCAATAGGGGGCTCATGCACTGGGTGTGTGAGCAAGGACAGGGACACAGGGACATGACTGGAGGTGGGTCTGCTGTCAGGTGTCAGGAGCTCCCTCTATAAAGGACAGAGGTGGAGTAGGCTGGGACAAGCCCTGATGCAGATGCAGGTGTTGTCGATCAGGCCTGTTCTAGCACGGAAGAGGTGGAGGCAGGGGGATCGGGATGTCGGGGTTGTTCTCAGCTTTATAGTGACATTATGTGAGGTCCTGTCTCAAAGAAGAAAGGCATGTTTGGAAGGCTGAGGGGTTGGGCCCTGCCATGAACATGGTGTATGAGGGAGGAACAGACCGAGGTGATCCACTGAGCCTGTCACAGTTTGTACACTGCATAGCAGTGCTCCCTCGGGGAGCCTGACCCCTGGCTGGTACCATCTTCCAGAGAGAAGGAAATCTTTCCTGAGACTAGCTCCTGGAGGACGAGGCAGGGGCGGGCCAAGTTCAGCTGCTGGGGCGGCATCAGGCGTTAGGAGCCTGAGGCCAGAGCAGGGGTCATCTGGCACCTTCTTCACAGCTCATGGCGGCTGCAGTTACCACCTTTCTGCAGCTGGCTGACCAGTGTCTGACATCAGCTCTGGACCGCAGCCAAGCAGCTGAGCAGCTGGCGAAAGTCAGGGGCCTTGTGCTGAAGGTAAGGTGTGTGGACGGGGTCCCCATGGCCAGAGTTCTGAGGGCCACTATACAGGCTGCCTGTGACCCCTGCAGAAGTTCACCTCAGACAGTGAGACTACTCGATGGAGGTTCACCCGGGACTGGCTGCTGGGGATTTTCTGGCCCTTTGTATGGAGCCAGCTTGGGCTGAGATGTAACTTGGTGAGTGGACACCTGAGACATCTGTCTGGCAGGGACAGAGTGCTCCCCGGGCTGGGTGGGGGGCTCTCTTGGGTTTCCACAATGCTCTTTGCTTTCTCAGTAATCTTGGTTCCAACCCCCCACCTCCACCCCCACCCCACCCCCACCTACTAGCCACACCCTCAGAGTTCTAGCCCAGTTCTGCTAAGCATGCACAGGGGAGAACCACCTGTGCAAAAGTCCTGGGGCAGAGAAGAGCCAGCTGAGGCTGGAGAGGGAAGAGAGTGGGAAGAGTGTGGGTGGGAGGGCCCAGCCTTCCAGCTACCTAAAGGTCAGGGCCATCAAGTATAGGTATGTCTTGGGTGCTAACAGGACACCCCAGGGTCACAACTATGGCATTTGGGAGGCAGGATGGATGGATGGGCCTTAGTTCATTTCTGATACTGTGACACATGCTATGGCGTGTGGGATTGTGGGTGAGCAAGTCCACATTACAGAGAGGGAAACAAGCCAGAGATCCCAGCAGGTCATGCCAGAGCTGGGGGAGCACAGGCCCTATCTCTAGCCATGTTCCTAGGAACCGCCAGAGGTGGATGGGGATATCCTGGCCATGGGCTGGCAGGTTCTGACCACCGAGGGTGTCTACAGAGATGTCATCCAGGGCCTCCTGCTGCAGAGGATTGACAGAGGTGAGCTCCCCACTGTGGCTCAGGGAGCTTCTTGTCCCTGTCTGTGCACACTGAGCCTCGTTCAGTCCCTGTCCTTTCCTGTGGAGGCTGGCACAGGCCTGGAGGGTGGACTATGTTGGGGCTGGATGAAGGAGAGACACAGGGAGGAGATTTTCAGGGTTATGGTGAAGTTCTGAGGAAAATGAGAGGCAGTTGTCAATAAACATGTATTCATTCGACAAACACTCCCTGGTACCAGAGAGTTGATGGTCTGGAATGCTGATCGATCAGGAAAGCTTACAAAGCCTGCCTTTGAAGATGGTAGAGGGAAGAGGGACCCAGAGGGTTAGAGGAGCGGCAGAAACAAAGATGGTGGCACCCTGGAGCCAAGGAACAGGAGGAGACTTAGATGTGTGGCCAAACAAGAAAAAATGGAGTTGTGGTGGTGATGGAAGCCTGCCATCTAAGCAGTTCTCCTGCCTCAAACTCCTGAGTTTCTGAGCCCACATGGCCAGGAGAGTACAAGTTTGTTTGTTTTAATTATTTGCTTTTCTTTTTTGTGCATTGATGTTTTACCTGCATGTGTTTTACCTCCATGTTTCCAGTCCCCTGGGTCTGGAGTCACTGACAGTTGTGAACTGCCTTGTGGGTGCTAAGAACTGAACCCGAGCCATCCAGAAGAGTAGCCAGTATAAGTCTTAAATGCCTCCAAGCTAAGTCCAAAAATGGTGACCTGGATGAGCTTCTGATCCTAAGGCTTGTGTCCATCCTTAGGGGAATTCCACTTAGCATTGATTTGTGATGTCTGCACAGGCAGGGTTGGGTAGGGATGCCAGTCTCCTGGCTAGGTGGAGTGCAGATATCAGTTAGCAATATCTGTCCTTGGTGAGACACTGAAAGAGGTTTCTGCAAGCCAAAAGCTGGGCATCCTTAGTTAGGTCCAAGGGTTTCTCTTACTCTAGAGTTGAAGAAGGTTCTTGGTGCCGGTGACAGAGCCTGTTGTCCAGCTGACTACCCGGTGGCCCAGTGGGACCAGGAAGGAGCAGGTGAGCACCCTCACAGGTCCTGCACATGGCAAGGAATGGCTGTGGTTGTGCAGGGTGTTTAAGGGCGTGGCAAGGGTGCAGTGGATGGAAAAGAGTGACTTTATCTCCTAACATGACCCTGTTGGCTAGTGTCATAGTGAACAGGTAGAGAAGATCCAGGCTCGGACACACAGGTGGGTGGAGATGGTGACAGGTTTGGGGCCTGTAGCCTAGACAGCAGTGGGGTGGATATCTTCTTGGTAGTTACTTTCTGTTAGCAGTACTGGGAGGGGGAGAGTGATGGTGGCTTGCCATCAGCAAAAGCACTTGGAGGCAAGATAGCTCGAGCTCACTTGTTGCACAGCCATTACTGACTTAGACTCTGTGACCTTGATGTGGGCCTAGTTAGTAGTAACATGGAGTCACCAAAAGACCCTTGGCATGGGGAGACTTTTATGTACCCTCTGCCTGCCATACATACCAAAGGGGCCCGAGTCCATCCCTTTAGGCATGTTCAACATTATGGGTAAATCCCCGGGGATCTCAGGGTGTGAAGAGGCAGGCTAGCCTTCTTTCGGGGATCTCCAGAGTGTTCCACAACTGTGACCCATCTGGCCAATCCGCTGTGTCCCACAGCACTGTCAGTCAGGTTTTCTTGATTTGTGAGCCCTGTCCATCCTTCCACCTCATCACCTGTGTGGATCCTTCAGGCCCCACACCCAGCTTGTAACAAGTGACATTCTTGTGCCTGGTAAGACAGGGAACACCCAGGTGACAGTTGTCATTTCACAGAGGAGGAAGCTGATGCTCAGATCTAAGACACAGAGAAAGTGAGAGAGAGAGAGACTTACTCTGCAGGCCAAATGCAGCCGCTCCATACAACATGGCTTCCAAGAGCAGTCGGCAGCTGAGTCTTCACCCATCCACGCCCACCCTGGAGGACAGCGCATAAAAACCTGGAGTGGCCTCCCTGGGCCAAGGGCATGAATGCTTCTGGCTTTGTAACTTATGTATTCAACAAAGCATCATAGGTGGTATTTCTGCTAAAATTTGTACACTCAGGTTCTGAGCTAGCCTAGGCTACCATAATAAAATACTGTCTCTAAAAAACAACCCAAACCTCTGTTAATAGGATACATGTAATAACTTAATTGTTTCTTAAACATTTGTACGTTTCTTTTTAAATTTGTTTACTTTGTATGTGTGTGTCCAGGCATATGTGTGGGTCTGTGGAGGTCAGAGGACAGTTTACAAGGGTTGGGTTTTCTCTTTCCATCTAGTGGGTCTTGAGGATCAAACTCACGTCACCAAGCTTAGTGGCAAGCACCTGCTAAGCCGTCTCACTGGCCTTGTTTTGACATTTATCAATTGCTTGATTAAAAACTACTTGGATGACTAAATTGAACTTTAAAATGCCCAGGGCTTCAAGCTCGATTGACCAGAGCCTTGCAGCTACTCTCTGCCTGAAGGCTCTGGGATCTGCTGTCCTGGCTTCTGGGCCAACACTGCCAACCTCTCCCTCACCCTGGCCCCCCACCCCAGGTCGCTGCTTCCCCAGCTGCTTCTGGGCAATTCCAGGGACTTTCACTGGTGTTCCCCGGTGTTCTGGAGGAAGCTGGGAAGGAGTGTGGACCAAGAGAGGTGGGGGGGGGGGGAGGATGCGGGGAGGGGAGAGGACAACCACCTAAGCAGTCCAGCTGTGTCAGCCTCAGCCCTTATCTCCCCCCTTCACCTCCCATCCATCCCACCCCACCCCTGCCTTAGTACTAGAACATTTTAATTTAACTTATACATCTTGCATCTATCTCTCTGGATGCAGCCAATGTCCACTGTGAACCAGGCTACAATGCAGATGCTAATTCCAGAATCAAGGCATGCAAGAATGTGCCCCACTGCCTTCTTTGAGAGCACCGGTTGGTTGCCAGCACCCGCTGTCGTTTTAGTTTACTTCTGTGGGTTGAGATTTCATGAAGTCTACAGGGTATAGACTTTGGTCTTGTAGTTTTGTTTTTTTAATGAAAAATTTCAAACATGCACTCAAACTGACACTCATATATGTGCCTCAACATTGACCAAGTTAGCTTGCTCTGCCACCCCTCAGAATGAGTACTTTCTTTTCCAGAAATGCACAAACATGTATTTGACTTGGGGGAGTATCAGACATTTCTTTGTATGATAACAGGTCTGGATACTTTGTAACCAAGGCAGGGCACCAACTCCAGAGATCCTCCTATCTCAGCTTCCTAAGTGTTGGGATTTTAGATGAGTAATCCCAAACCTGGAGAAAAGTTTATTATTGTTTTTTCATTTTCTTTTGTTTCTCAATTGAAATGTACTCTCCTGTAGCCCAGCTTCCCTGGGTAGCTGAGGATGATCTTGAAACCCTATCTTGACCTGGGAGTGACAGGTTACCAGCACTAACTAGCTAAGAATTACTATTTATAAAAGTTGTTAGCATGGTTATGGGCAAATATACCCTGGAAGGGCTGGGACATGGTGGTGCATGCCTTTAATCCCAGCACTCCAGAGGCACAGACAGGAGAATCTCTTGAGTTTGAGGCCAGCCTGGTCTACACAGTGAGTTCCAGGACAGCCAGAGCTACACAGAGAGACCCTGTCTCAGAAAAACAGAACAAAACAAAAAAGCCTGGAAGAGTTCCCATGGAAACATGGGCAGTGTCTCCAGAAAACCTATTCAACTGGGTTCAAATGGGAATCACTCCTTTTACAGAAGGACATTGTGGGTGGTGTTTGTGTATACCCTTTCTCATTCTCCCTTCCCTCATGGTGGCCACTCAATCCTTGGGGCCAGTCAGTGAGTGCAGCTCCCCAATAAAACTACCCATCTTTAATCTAATCTTGCATAAATTGGCTCATTTCACCAGTGGTGGAGAAATAACCTATCAGGAGATGTCTTGTGGACCCTAGGGTCCTCTGAGAGGCTAGGGACCAGAGTAGGAAAATCTATGTGGATTTTACCAGTCTGCTGGCCTGGTGGGATACGCCTGTCCCAGAACACAGGAGAATGAAGCAGAAGTATCACTGTGAATTTATAGAGTAAACTTGGGGTACAGTGAGTTCTAATGTGATCAGAGCTTGCCTAGTAAGGACCTGTTTTAAAAACCAACCAACTGCCGGGAGGTGGTGGCACACGCCTTTAACCCCAGCACTTGGGAGGCAGAGACAGGTGGATTTCTGAGTTCGAGGCCAGCCTGGTCTACAGAGTGAGTTCCAGGACAGCCAGAACTATACAGAGAAACCCTGTCTCGAAAAAAAACCAAAACCAAACAAACAAACAACCAGGAGAAATGGGCTAGTGAGATGGTTCCGCAGGTTAAGGTGCTCAGACCTGAGTGGTGTTCTATTTCCAACACCACGCGGTGGTTGACAACTATCTGCAACTCCAGTTCTAGAGGATCTGATGCCCTCTTTTAACCTCCTTAACACACACACACACACACACACACACACACACACACGTTATACAGCCATACATATAGGCAAAACACTCAAACACAGAAAATGAAAACAGCAAGAGCAGGAAGGGGTGCACACAAGCCATTTTAAGGTCAGAGGGCAACACAATTTGGGGACTGAGAACTCTGGATCCTCAGACATGGTAGCAAGTGATTTTACCCACTGAGCTATTTCACTGGCTTTTTTTGTTTGTTTGTTTGTTTTGTTTTGTTTTGTTTTTTTTGGTTTTTGGTTTTTCGCCCTGGCTGTCCTGGACCTCACTCTGTAGACCAGGCTGGCCTCGAACTCAGAAATCCGCCTGCCTCTGCCTCCCAAGTGCTGGGATTAAAGGCGGAAGGCAGATTATGCTCTGTCTGCTGGCTCATTCTT
>NC_034608.1:86359653-86384653 GCF_900095145.1 Mus pahari
TGTAGACCAGGCTGGCCTCGAACTCAGAAATCCGCCTGCCTCTGCCTCCAAGTGCTGGGATTAAAGGCGTGTGCCACCACTGCTCGGCTCGCTGGCTTCTTAAATGAAGCAATGAACAAACGAAAATAACCATGTCGCAACCTTGGAAACTGAGGTTCTAACTAGAAGAAACTTCTGTAAAGAGCGTGAGTTTAGAGGGCTCCAAAACAGGGAACACTCTCAGGGCGCGGTCACGGAACTGTCTGTGTCTTTAAAGGGCGAGCTAGGGGCGGGCCTTCCGGAACCTCCCAGCAAGTGACGTCTTGTGACCGGGGTATTGCGGTCGGCGGAGAGCAGTGGTGGCTTTTAAAGGCGTAGCCTTGTCACCGCCTCTCCTCGAGGACTCACAGCTCGGCCCGCGGGCCACTTCCCTTTAAGGAGCGTGTCAGGGGTGGGACCTGGATGTGTCCTTCCCGCCGCCGACTCCTTTAAGGCGCGGCCCGACTCGTCCGCCGGCAGAAAAGCTGCTTAAAGGCGACGCGTGGCGCGATGGCGGCGTTGCCACGCGAGTCACGCGGGCTGCCGCTGCTGCCGCTGCTGCCGCTGCTCCTACTGCTGCCGCCGCTGGGCGGCCCGCGCGGCGCGTCCGGCTACTTCCCAGAGGAGCGCTGGAGCCCCGAGTCCCCGCTACAGGCGCCGCGCGTGCTCATCGCGCTGCTGGCGCGGAACGCGGCACCCGCGCTGCCCGCCACACTGGGCGCCCTGGAGCAGCTGCGCCACCCACGGGAGCGCACGGCGCTGTGGTGAGCTGCGGGCCCTTGCGCAGTGCACGGGGACTAGGCGGGACTCAAGTTTGTACCGGAGGGACGTGGTTGTGCACTTGGTGGGCTCGGCTGCGCACTGTGGAGACTCAGAAAGAGGACCTGAGTTATGTACCCCAGGGATCCGATTACTCACTGAGGGGCTCTGTACCCATAGTGCCCGGCCTCGTCCCCACTGCGGCTTGGGACCCCGAGCTGCTGTCTCCTCCCCTCAGGTACTTAGGAATCTGTTCCGATTTGCTGCCAGCCCTCAGAGCGAGCTACCAGCCTAGACTCCTCAGAATGGGCCAGGCTGGTGCTTCCAGACCCTTATAGCGAACTCCGGGACTTCCAGATAAGACTCCTGAGGCTCGGGCCAGTCATCTTTACTGCCCTGTCGCTGATGGATGGGCAACAGGCTTGGAGTGTAGCGAGTTTTATCCAGGGTGTTATATCTGATGGGTCTGAGGCAGGTTGGGAAACCCCCGGTGCCATCATCTTGTCCTGTCTGTGCTCACAGGGTGGCCACAGATCACAACACTGACAACACTTCAGCCATACTTCGAGAGTGGCTGGTGGCAGTGAAGGGTTTGTACCACTCTGTGGAGTGGCGACCGGCAGAGGAACCCAGGTGAGGCTCAAACCCCCAACTGGGGTACCGAAGCTTGGGAAGCTAGGAGCTAGAATGCTCCAGTTCCAGCGTCAGCTTCCCCATCAGGTCCCCATCCTCTCAGCAGACCTTTGTTCCGCTGTCCTTCACTCCATTGTGCAACTTTGGACACAACCGCCACACCTTTGTGGCTGAATTCCTTTGTGTCTGGTGGCCACCTACTGCTGTGTCTAAGGTCTTGTCAGTATCCACTCTCCTGTTTAACTTCATGATAAGCCTGTCTTACTGTGGAGTCCAGATTGGCCTTGCAGTTGCCAGCCTCCTGCCTCAGTCTCCTGAGTGCTAGAATCACCCGGCGCTACTGCATCAGACTCAGCCTGTGGGACAGTGTGCAGTAACGTGTGTGCATGCTCATGCTCCTGTTCTCAGAGGCACCGCGGTGGCCCCAGGCTCTCCCCAGCCATGCCGAGCTTTCCTTGGTTTTCAGCTTGCCAGTAGCTTTTATGCCTCTGGACTCTTGCACATGCTGGGCTGGCATTTAGGCCCCTGTGTCCTGTCCCCCTCCCATGCTCTACACAGAGGTCTTCAGATCCACTTGCCTACCACCTCTGTGAAGTCCTCCATGATCCCCCTGCAGCTGTGCTCTCTGGGCCCCCATGGTGCCCTGTGATGTGCACACCATAGCTGTTCCTTTGCAGCTCCTACCCAGACGAAGAGGGCCCCAAACACTGGTCTGATTCTCGCTACGAGCATGTCATGAAACTGCGCCAAGCAGCCTTGAAGTCAGCTAGGGACATGTGGGCTGACTACATTCTGGTGAGTCTCTGAGTTGGGGAGTCTTCATTATCCACAGGGAGGATAGAATGGGTGGATGTAGGAGCTACCAGTAACCCATTTTTCAGAAGGGTAAACTGAGGATCAGAAAGGACAGGGGAAGCTAGGTGGTGAGTACACCTTTAATCCCAGCCTTTGGGAGGCAGAGGCAGGTGGACCTCTGAGTTTGAGGCCAGCCTGTTGTACACAGTGAGTTCCAGGACAGCCAGGGCTACATAGAAACCTTGTCTTGAAAAGCCAGGAAGAAAAAAGGAGGGTGTGTGTGTGTGGTTACAGCTCTGTGTAGAGTGCTTGCTGAGCATACTTGAGGCATTGGGTTCCACCCAGGTTCCCAAATAAAGAACAAGTGGGCCTTTGTATCCTCTTAGGGCCAGGCACTAGATTGTGTCTTTTTAAATACCTATTTTATTTACCTATTTTACTTATTTGTGAGTGAGGGGCATGAGCGGTCTGAGGACAAGCTGTCACTTCCCTCCTTCCACTAGGCGGGTCCTGGGGATTGAATTTTTGTGGCTTAATTTCAAGCAGCAAGGGTCACAAGCTTAGGTGGGCGTTAGTGACAAGTTGCTGCTGGGCCTGACCTCCACTTCCTGTGTCCTGGCCTGCAGTGGGCTCTAAGGAGGAAGCAGCTGCAGTGCTCGGAGGTGACCTAGCTCCAGGACTCCTGAGGCGGGAGGATGGAGAATTACATGCCAGTCTAGGTGACAGCAAACTGTCCTGAAACTATGATGGGGCCGGAGAGCTGGCTGTTCTTGCAGAGGACCCAGGATGAGCTCACAACCCTCTGTAACCCAGGCCCTAGGGAAGCTGAAGCCCTTTCTAGCCTGTGCTGGCACTGCAGTTGCATGCTGGTGCTGGCATGGTCACCCATGCAGTTTAAAGAGATCTTTTTTTTGGGCCGGGCGTGGTGGCGCATGCCTTTAATCCCAGCACTCGGGAGGCAGAGGCAGGCGGATTTCTGAGTTCGAGGCCAGCCTGGTCTACAAAGTGAGTTCCAGGTCAGCTAGGGCTATACAGAGAAATCCTGTCTCGAAAAACCAAAAAAAAAAAAAAAAAATCCTTTGTATTAAAGATGACTTATTTATTGTTTTTATTAATTCATTTATTTATTCTTGTATTTAGAGGCAAAGTTTCTCTATGTAGCCCTGGCTATCATGGAACTTCCCATGTAGATCAGCCTGACCTCGAACTCAGAGATCCACCTGCTTCCTGAATTCTAGGTTAAAGGTGATAGCCATCGCACCCAGCTAGATTTATTTATTTTAATTTTCTGGGTATGGGTGTTTTGCCTGCATGACAATCTGTGTATCACATGAATGCCTGGTGCCCGCAGAGGTCAGAGTAAGGCTTTGGATGTCCTGGAACTATGGTTGCAGATGGTGTGAGTTGCTATTGCTGTGGCCCTGAGGGCGACTACAGGTGGATCTCCAGGTCTCAGTTTCCTTTGCTGAGCCATTGACTGACAGCTTGCTATAAATCCTGGCTGTGTAGCTTTCGCTAGCCTGGAACCTGTGGTCCTCCTGCCTCAGCCTCTCAGGTACTGAGGTGACTTGTCATGAGCCCACAAACTTTAACATGGTTATCTTTGTGCAAGTGCTAAGAGGAGCCCAGGTCTCCTGGGGTCTCATGTGTCCCGGGTAGGGCAGGGTTGGATTGCTCTGCTGCTGGTGGCATTCTAGCTCTGTCCTCATGTGCCTGCAGGGTCCTTGGCCTCACAGATTCAGCACAGTGAGGGAGGTGTCTGACCTGTAACCCTCAAACCCAGGGTGGCCCCACAGGAAGGACTCAGGGGATGTAGAGGGTGACTAGTGCCCAGCCATGGAGACAGGGCCACATTAGCTTTAACAGAGAGCTCTGTGCAGGGCAGGGCCGTGTCAACTTGATGGTTTTCTGCAGTGCCACCACTCACCCTGCTGTGGGCAGCGGTGTTACGTCGTTTTACTTTCTTGGTTACATTTATGAATGGGTTGCCCTGAGTAGTCATAACCTTGTGGAAACTGGAGAACAACTTAGGGAAGTCTGTTCTCAGCTTCCACCCTGCAAGCCCTGGGGTGAGCTCCGATTACCAGGCTCAGCAGAGCCTCCTGCTGCGTGCCTAACTGAACTTTGCCTGGGATGGGGGAGTCTGGTGACGTTAGCCTGGGGAGGCATGGAGACTCCAGAAGGAGGAAGGTGAATCCTGTTCCTTAGCCCATTTCACAGATGAGAAAGTAGATGCTGATGGTAGGAAAAGAAATGTGGTGTGGATCCGGAGTGCTTTGTCGGTTGCTAGAAGCACCTGGGACTTGTGGAGCCTTGCGGAGCAGATGCCTGCCCTTTCCGCTGCTTTCACTGTTTTCACAGTTTCCCCTTGGCCAGCCTGGCTGGAGATCACCCTGATGGTAACTGCTATAGAAAGTTAGATTTTTTTTGGTACTAGGGGACTTAGGAGCACAGCACTGGAATATGAAGTCACTTCCTTGGTGCTTTAAATTTTTTTTGTTTTTGTTTTTGTTTTTTTGAGACAGTTTCTCTGTGTAGCCCTGGCTGTCCTGGAACTCACTCTGTAGACCAGGCTGGCCTGGAACTCAGAAATCCACCTGCTTCTGCCTCCCAAGTGCTGGTATTAAAGGCGTGTGCCACCACTGCCCGGCTTAATTTTTTAATGTAGTTTTATTATTGTTATTATTATTATTATTATTATTATTATTATTATTATTATTATTATTATTCAGCCCTAGTTTGCCTGAAACTCGCTCTGTAGACCAGGCTAGCGTCAAAATAGAGATCTGCCTGCCTCTTTCTCCCAAGTGCTGTCACACCAGGCTATCTATCTATCTATCTATCTACCTACTTTTTTTTTTTTTTTTGAGATGGGGTTTTCTTGTGTAACCCTGGGTGTTATAGAACTTGTTCTATAGACCTGGCTGGCTTCTAACTCACCGAGACCCACCTGCCTCTGCCTCCTAAGTACCGGGGTTAAAGGCGTGCGGCATCACCACCCTGCTAAGGTTTTCTTGAGCTGCAGTTTGTTTACTTGACACCAAATCAACCTTTTCATGTGCGCAGTTCTTCAACATTTAGCCATCACACTGTCCATCCAACTGTCACCTCTTTAGACCATTCTACCTCTGGGGTGCAGTCTGCCATCCCTCACCAGTCCCTGGCAGCTTCCAGTCTGCCGGCCTCCTGCCTGCCTTTGCCTGTTTAGGCCTGTCCCTGCCCTGTAGCTACACCCTGTGTGTCAGGACACAGCTCGCAGTGTCATCCACTTTATAGCGTGAATTCTGCGTTGTAGTGGCTGAGCAATATTCCGAATGGTGGCCTCCCTTTCTCTGCTCGGCAGCCTTTGTACATTTCCTTTGGTTCCTGTGACGGGTGCTATGTTTGAACCCCTGCCTTCAGTATTCTGAGGTTCATTTCCCAGGACGGAAGGTTAGATTGTGTCTTTCTCTAACTGTGCGGGTTGGGGGAGGGGTGAGCTGCCAGGCTACCTGGACTCACACATGATTCTAGTGTTTGCAGGGTCAGCACTTGACCCCAAAGCTCCCCAGAGGCAGTGTGGCCTCCTCAGCTAGAGACACCATGGAGCCGTGGAGACAGAGAGGCCCTGTGTCACCATGGTCCTGGGTGGCAGAGAGGTCCTGTCACCATGGCCCTGGGTGGCAGAGAGGCCCTGTGTCACCATGGCCCTGGGTGGCAGAGAGGCCCTGTGTCACCATGGCCCTGGGTGGCAGAGAGGTGGGAATGGCAGTTGACATTGTGCATGGGCAGTGGAAGGTAGATTTGTGGCCAGAGCCACAGGAAAGCCACAGCTGTCCCTGGTGAGTCCAGAATGTGGAGTCTGGCTTGTAGTATTTGCATGTGTGTTGTGAGACATGTGACTCCCCTGTCGTTTGCAGTACATCAGGTAACAGTACAATGGGGTAGAGCCTGGACTGGCTCTCAGCCACACCCCAGCCCTAACGGCCAAGGTGGGTTGTTGTGGTTGTTGTTGTTGTTCTTTTAAAGATTTATTTATTTAGCCGGGCGTGGTGGTGCACGCCTTTAATCCCAGCACTCGGGAGAAGAGGCAGGCGGATTTCTGAGTTTGAGGCCAGTCTGGTCTACAAAGTGAATTCCAGGACAGCCGGGGCTCTACAGAGAAACCTTGTCTCAGTAAACCAAAAAAAAAAAAAAAAAAAGATTTATTTATTTAATGTAAGTACACTGTAGCTGTCTTCAGACACCCAGAAGATGGCATCAGATCTCATTATGGATGGTTGTGGGCCACCATGTGTTTGCTGGGATTTGAACTCAGGACCATCGGAAGAGCAGTCAGTGCTCTTAACTGATGAGTCATCTTTCCAGCCCCCCAAGGTTTTGTTTTTAAATAATATTAAAAAAATTTTTTTATTTGTGAGTTACTCCCTGAGTCAGGGTCCCACTGAAGCTGGCACCCACTTGTACCCACTGGCCCATCTCCTGTCTCCATTTCTATTGCTGGGAGGCAGACACTGAGGCCACAGCTTACTGTGGGTGCTGGGCATGTGGCTCAGGCTCCTGCGAGTGTTCTGCAGTACTTTACCCCACTGGGCCATGCCCCAGCTTCCTCACTCTGTTCTGAGCTGCCATGTGGGTGCTGGAAACTGAACCTGGGACCTCTGCAAGAGCAGCCAGTGCTCTTAACCACTGAGCCACCACAGAGGCACTGAGAGAACTCAGGCTCCGTGGGACAGCCATACCTCTCCACCTGGGCTGGTCAGGATGAAAACAGGTGAACCTTTTGCAGTTCATAGACAGCGACAACTTGATCACCAACCCCGACACTCTGAGCCTGCTCATCGCTGAGAACAAGACAGTGGTGGCCCCCATGCTGGACTCCCGAGCGGCATACTCCAACTTCTGGTGTGGGATGACTTCGCAGGTACAGTGGGGACTTGAATAGATAGATTGAGCGCCTGACAGACACCATCAGGGCAATCCTCAGACAATAGCGGGGCAGGATCTGGAGGGCTTCCCAACCCCTTCATTACTGAGCTTGCAGCAGGGAGAGGGGGTGGTGATGAGAATCTGGCCCAAATTTACACAGGAAGCAGCAGTGTGTGTGTGTGTGTGTGTGTGTGTGTGTGTGTGTGTGTGCGCGCAGGGGGGTGGAGAGGGGTAGGTTGGTGCTTCAGGCATGGCTTGATCCAGGTGTTCCAGCATAAGGTAATGATCCCAGTCAACTGGCCATGTCTACTACATGGCTCTTGGGGATGCCTGTTGTGGCCGGCTGGAAGCAAGTATCACAGGGTATACCCCATTCTTGCCTCTGAAGCTTCCTGCTGTGGGCTTCAGCGCCCCCTGACCACACCTCCCCTTCTTCCTTCAGGGCTACTACAAGCGCACCCCTGCCTATATCCCCATCCGAAAACGAGACCGCAGGGGCTGCTTTGCAGTTCCCATGGTGCACTCTACCTTCCTCATTGACCTGCGTAAGGCTGCATCCAGGAACCTGGCCTTTTACCCACCGCACCCAGACTACACCTGGTCTTTTGACGACATCATCGTCTTCGCCTTCTCCTGTAAACAGGCAGGTGAGTGAGACCAGGTGCTGGATGGTGGTGTGGGCTCCACATTGAGAAAGTCCAAAGAACGGGCGTGCAGAGTGCAGATGGGCCTCAGGCTGAGCTGTATTAGGGAGGTTTGGCTGAGCTCCTGGGACTTGATGTCTGTAGCATGGCCGCCTCATCGGCCCTTACTCTAAAGCTCCTTAAGACCTGTTGATCATCAGGTAGTTCACACCTGTGATCCCGGAACACTGAGGCAGGAGGATGGTAAGTTTATGACACACAAGGTGAGATCCCAAATAACAACAAGGGGTATGATGGATATCACATCTCCCAGCATGTGTACTCTCAAGAGTGTTGTGTGTGTGTGTGCGCATGCGTGGGTGTGAGGGTGGGTGGGTGGAGACCAGAGGTCATAATCAGGTATCCTCCTCTGCACCATATTTACTTGCTTACTTGTGCACACACCACAGCACACTCATGAAAATTCCTACAGAGGACACTTTGGAGGAGTCAGGTCTTCCCTTCTGCTGTGGGTCCTGGGGATTGAACTCAGGTCTTTAGTTTGGTAACAAGTGCCTTTATCTACTGAATCATCTCATTGATGAGGCGGCCATGCTACAGACATCAAGTCCCAGGAGCTCAGCCATGGGATTTTGCATTTAGTGTTCTCCATTTACTACATGGAACTAAAGCCAAAGAAAAAGGAATATGGATTAAGCAGGAAGCAGAAGGGTGGGTGTTTTCAGGAAAAGAACTCGTAGAGCATGGTGTGCTCACCTTTAATCCTAGCACTTGGGAGGCAGAGGCAGGTGGATTTCTGAGTTTGAGGCCAGCCTGGTCTACAGAGTGAGTTCCAGGACAGCCTGGGCTACACAGAGAAACCTGTCTCAAAACCAACCAACCAACCAACCAACCAACCAACCAACCAACCAACCAAAAAAACCCAAAAAACAAAAAACCAAACACACACACACACACCAAAGAAACCTGGCTCACCTGTAAGTTTTTCCAAACCAGAGTTAAGCACATTGACTGGTGAGACCCGACCTCACTCCTGCTTTGAGCACCCTCAGTTTTCACATTTGTGAAGAGTGACCAAAATCTGGGGTGAGGACCAGTGATTGTTTGCCTGAGATAGGTATCATGCAGCCCAGGCTGGCCTGCAGCTCACCACGCCCCAGCTGCCATCTCGAGAGCATGCGCCACTGACTTGCATCTCGTGTCCACCCTCAGAGGTGCAAATGTACGTGTGCAATAAGGAGGTGTACGGCTTCCTGCCTGTTCCACTGCGTGCGCACAGCAGCTTGCAGGACGAAGCAGAGAGCTTCATGCACGTGCAGCTGGAGGTCATGGGTGAGTCTCCTTGGGCCCTGGCCTCATCATCATGCATGCATCTCAAGAACTAACTGGGTACTGTTGGGTGGCAGTCCCTGTGTGTGGTGTGTGACTGAGGGAGACCATAGTCCCTGCCACTGGGGAGTTCTACAGTAGTCATAGGGTCAGCTGTCATCCTGGCATCTGCCATCCTCTTGTGTGTCTGTGCCCTCTGGTGTCCCCACACCACTGAGAAAACTGAAACATGAGCTGCTGTCTGTGGCACATGCCTGTCAACTTGGCAGTCTGGAGGCTGAGTCCAAGGGATGGTGGTTGTCAGCATCCTGGGCTATAGCTTGAAAACACAGCCAAAAAGACTGATCCTGTTTTGCAGCAAAGTTATTCTGTTCCTAAAGGTTGGTACACCTATGTAGCTTTTAGAGGGTCACATTTGGAGGGACAGCAGCCAGTGTGAGCCTCACTGCATTTGTGTAAAGCTTCTGAGAGTATGGCTGAAGAAAGCAGGTCTGTATCCCACATGCACATGTGTGAAGTCATCACACTTGCACTACTGGGATAATCCCTATGCATCTATTGAGTGCCTGCTGTTACCAGGCACTGTGTTTGGCTCTGGGTTTGCAATGTGAGTAGACAGATCCCACAGCCCTCCCAGGATGTTAGAGATGGAGTCTGGAAAACAGGGATAGTGTCCTGATGGGCAAAGCGTGACACTTGGGCCAGAAGAGCCTGACCAGAGAGGCCTGGAGGCTCCCACTGCCTGGGCTGTCACAGCTGAGATCTGAGTTGCTCTGGGCAGGAACGTGGCAGGGGTGAAGATCCTGGGACATACCCTGGTCATACTGGGAGCTGGGAGAAGGTGGGGTCCTGGGACCCCAGTGACCCCTGCTTTCTTGCTCTCAGTGAAGCATCCACCAGTACAGCTCTCCCGATTCATCTCAGCACCCAGGAAGACTGCTGACAAGATGGGCTTCGATGAGGTGGGCTGGGGCCTCCTGGGTGGGGGGAGGCAGCCAGCCTGACCCCACCTCACTGAGGTTCTGGCTACAGGTCTTCATGATCAACCTGAAGCGGAGGCGGGACCGGCGAGAACGCATGCTGCGGGCACTGCATGAGCAGGAGATTGAATGCCAGCTGGTAGAGGCTGTAGATGGCAAGTGAGTACTGTGTGTGTATGTGTACGTGTGTGTGTGTGTGTGTGTGTGTGTACGTGTGTGTGTGTGCACATGTGTGTGTGCATGTGCTTGTGTATGTATGTGTGTCCATGTGTATGCCTATGTATGTGTGTGTCTATGTGCCTGTGTATGCATGTGCATGCATGCACGTGTGCTTGTACACACAGCCTTCTGGGAAGCGTAGAAGGAATGGAGCTAGCTCTCTCAGACCTCACTCAATACAGATGTGGTAGAGGAATGAACAAGTCCACAGCCAGGGAACAGGAAGGTTCTCATCCTGGGATAAGCTGCCATGCTCTTGTACAAAGTGGTGTAGTGGGGTGGGGTGGGGGAAAGAGCCAGACTGTGAGGCCATTCACAGGATTGCTGAGGTTGATCAGTAGGCAGAGCTGCTTTTGTCTTACCTCACCTCTCCCCATCTGCTCCTTATCACCATCGCGATCCCTTCTCCCATCCTTTTCTTCATCCTTCTCCTTTCATGCCACTCTCCCTCCTCTTGATCCTCAACCTCTTTCCTAACCCCTCTCCTTTTTCCCTACTCTGTATTCTCTTCCTATCCCCCTGCTTTCCTCCCAATCCCCATTTTTCCTCATCCTTGCCCTGCCCCCCATCCTCCTCATCCTCCTTGTTCTCCTCACCATCCTCTCCATCCTCCTCACTCTCCTCATCCTCCCCATCCACCTTGCTCTCCTCATCATCCTCCCCATCCTCCTTGCTCTCCTCACCATCCTCTCCATCCTCTTCATCCTCCCCATCCTCTTCATCTTCCCCATCCTCCTTGTTCTCCTCACCATCTTTGTCCTCCTCCTCTTATTGCTAACATCCTCTTCCCTCTGGCATCCCCACAGAGCCATGAACACCAGCCAGGTGGAGGCCATGGGCATCCAAATGCTACCTGGCTACCGGGACCCCTACCATGGGCGGCCGCTCACCAAGGGAGAGCTGGGCTGCTTTCTCAGCCACTACAACATCTGGAAGGAGGTAGGTGTCTGGGATGAGGGAGGCCTGATCCACAGTCCTTGGTCTCTTCATAGATTAGGTCAGGTCCAGAGTCCCAGGGAGGAATTATGGTCTCCATGCCACCAGTGGCAGAATCTGTGACTACATTTTGGTGTCTGTTGCATGAACTGTCTTCACATTAGCCCTGATACACCAGAGTGGGGCAGCCACTGCCTTGGCATTGCCAAGATGCAGAAAGTGGGCCTGGGGGATAAGGGGGCCTCAGGGGTGAAGTTGTGATCCCCAAGTGAGAACTGCTTGTCTCGCAACCTGACTCTGCTCACTGTTTATTGAAGTGGTGATGGCTTCTAGCTTTAATGCCACTGGACAATAGCTGGTGATGAGCCATGATGTCACACAAGAACCAGGTTTGGAACCTGCAAATGGGGCTGGATGAGTGGGGTGTTGGCTCCAGATGATAAGGTACAGGAAGTAGAGCATCTAACTGTTCAAGATGATGGGTGCTCCTGTGAGCCACCCTCCTTTCCTAAAGTTCTTCATGGGCATTCCGTTAACTTCATTGTTTATAGTGAGGCCTCCTAGACTGGGGGCATTGCACCAAGGAGGAAGGGTAAGAGGAGCCTGCCTGTTTACAAGAGGAAGGCGTCTTAGTATCACAGGCTAAACACAGGCAGAGGTCCTAGGCAAGAAAAGCCCAGGTAGGCAGGCAGAAGAGTGACATGGCGGGCAAATAGCTGGATGTGGAAGGCTGGGATGCATATTTCCTTCCTAGAAAGCAGTTCTGGGGCTGGGTCTCCTTGACTTGGAGTGCCACCTTCCCTCAGGTGGTTGACCGGGGACTACAGAAATCACTAGTGTTTGAGGATGATCTGCGTTTTGAGATCTTCTTCAAGAGACGTCTGATGAACCTCATGCGGGATGTGGAGCGTGAGGGGCTGGACTGGGACCTCATGTGAGTGGAGGTTGGTGGGAGGGTTAGGGGTGGGACACCAGCCTCGGGTACTAGCCCAGGCATGACCAGGGCTCAGGGGCAGAGCCTGGAGCTTAAGGACAAAGTAAGGCTAGAACCTGGAGGACGTCAGAGCTCTGCTGTCTGTTGGGTTGACTTGGTTTCTTCCCAATTTCCCTGTGCCAAGCTTTATACCTTGTCTCTGTGTAGCATTCTCTGGCAGGTAGAAGACATGTAACAAGTCTCTTATTCTGCACCCCAGATACGTGGGCCGGAAGCGCATGCAGGTGGAGCATCCTGAAAAGGCTGTGCCCCGTGTAAGGAACCTGGTGGAGGCTGATTATTCCTACTGGACGCTAGCCTATGTAATCTCCCTGCAAGGTGCTCAGAAGTTGCTTGCTGCCAAGCCACTGGCTAAAATGCTACCTGTTGATGAGTTTCTGCCTGTCATGTTTGACAAGCACCCAATGTAAGAAGGCTATGAAGGGGTGGGTATTTGAGGGGATTTGGGTGGCAGGCTGGGATCTTTTGAGTCCTGGAAGATAAGGGCAGGGGACTGTTGGCTAGGCATGGTGGGGTGAATCCTAGTGGACTCAAAGGAGAGTCTCCATCTCCCCTATGTCTTTGCTATCTCCCATAGGTCAGAATACAAGAGTCACTTCTCTCCCCGCAACCTGCGTGCCTTCTCTGTGGAGCCCCTCCTTATCTACCCTACACACTACACAGGGGATGATGGCTATGTAAGTGACACAGAGACCTCAGTTGTGTGGAATAATGAGCAAGTTAAGACTGACTGGGACCGAGCCAAGTCCCAGAAGATGCGGGAACAGCAAGCACTGAGCCGTGAGGCCAAGAACTCAGATGTGCTCCAGTCTCCACTGGACAGTACTGCCCGTGATGAGCTTTAAGGTAGCTGGCAAAAAGCCAAAGCCACTGCTACACACCTAAACTTCATGTGCTTGCCTGGGACTATACGGCCACTCAGGCAGACAACAGAGAGCTCTACAAGCACAGAGGTCTCCATGTCTTCCTGTTTAGCAGCCACTTGTGCACAGGTAGCATTTATGGAGTACTTACTGCATGCCAGAAAGAGGGCTGGCCACCAAGAGATTGGGCAGGAATAAGCACGGTCTGTCGGGTCCACCGTGAGGGAAGTTCTCTTGTTAGAACAATGAAAGAGGCATGATTCCCCTCTCAGTGATGGGCTGATCATGTTTTTGTTGTTCGGACTGAGTCAGGTATTAGGGGTACATACTCATTTTTAAAATCCGTTTGAGTATTTATTGAGGGCTTACTGTATGTTAGGTACCATTCTTAACTCTGGGAATACTGAAATAAGAAAAAAAAATCAAGCAAAATATACCAAGCAGCTGCTATGTACCAGGTCTTAGGAACCACTGATGAGTTGAGTGTCTACTATGAGTCACTCAGTAGGTGCTGGAGATGGATGTCCCAGTGGTGCTTATCTTTGTAGTGGGCATGATGTGCTTACAGTGGAAACAGTATTATTGACCCCGTGTGCTAGGCTACACACTGAGCACAATGACAGAGTCTAAACAGAATGTAACAAGCGTTTATTGAGCACCTAGTGTATCAGGCCTCTGACTCCCATTTGGGTTGAGAAATAGACACCCTCCAACCTGTCTGCTGGAGGACACTGTGCTTCCCTTATCTAGATGAGAGCATTGTTCTCCTTCCCTTGGTTGACTGCTGGGTTTCAGGATACTCATGACCTTGCAAGCCTCCCCACCCCCCATGCCCCTGGGCTGGGGCTCCCTTGCCCACCCCTTACTTCCAGAGCTTCTCTCTGCCCTTGCGTCTCAGGTGTCCCTCAGCTGCTCATGTGTTTGGGGCCTTGAGGTGCCCAGCTGTATTGGGGTGCTCCTCTTGGCCTGGGCAGTGTGTTTCCCAGCAGACCAGGGGGTTGCAGTCTCTTCAAAACCAAATTGACTGTCAACTGGACAGTGGGTACCACCTTCTTGGGATGACTGCTTGCCTGCTCAGGTCTTGGTAACTTGCTCATGTTTGTATTAAATTCTCCTCATTGGTTTTCACTGAAGTCTGTGGGTTTGGTGCCCCACGTCCCTGTCCCCGCCGGTCAGGATCTGAGGAGACAGTAGGGTTTTCAGGCGCGTGTTGTTCAGACCACCAGGCACTGAAGGGAGTGTGGGTGTGGATATTTTGGGAATCCTATGCCCCCACCTCACAAAGCAGCTGTGGGAGAATCTGGTGGATAGATTGTGCAAGATCTTATGGTGGCCATTGCAGCCTGTCTTTCTATGGAAACAGACTCCACAATACTTGCTCAGGGAAGGAGCCCTTTAGGAGGTGACAATGAGCAGTCACTGTTGCCCCTGGACAGAGAGACTGGGTTGCTAGTTTCAGTTCCTGTCTGATGAAGCACGCCAAAAGCAGCTTGAAGACAAACTCAAGGCCAGAATTATGAGGAAACTGCTGACTGGCTAGCTCTGACTTCTGCTCAGTCCAGGGCTACCTGCCTAGGAATGGTCCACAATGTGGATTCTTGGTGTCAATCATCAATCAAAATGCCTTGTAGACATGGCCAAGGGCATGACATTGTGAGTCCTGAGTAGAGATGCCTCTCAGCTATGTAGGGCTGACAGCTGGAAATCAGACAGAGCCTCCTATACCCAGATGCTAGGGTTTTCTGGATCGGGTTTACCAGTGCCCAGGATCATCTGGTTCTGGCCTGGGAGTGTGGGGATGGTTTTGATGCTAAGGTCCTGTTCCCAAATTGGTTCTTGATCTATCAGTAAAGATGCCATGGGCCAACTGCTGGGTAGAAAGAATATGTGAGACTTCTGGGTCCCCGCAGGTAAGCGAGCAGTTGAAAGGAGAGGGAAAGGAGTTTTCACCATGCTTCAGAGGGAGAAAAGCCAACCAGCCATGTGAGATCTCAGGTGGTGGGACCAGGCTGCTTCTGCAGGTGGGGGATTGGGACTGTTGAGTTGGGACTGAGGTTGAGTACAGATTTAGGGTGCTGAGCTGGGTGTCCTGGTAAGTGCACACTAGCTGAGGCAGATTGCAGGCACCCAGCAGTTGGGCCAAAAAGGCAGGTTAAAATTGAACAATTGTGTGTGTCTGTGATGTTTTTTATCCACAGGTCCAATATTCTCTGGGCGGGGGCTGGTAGCAAGGTCTGTTCCTGGAGTTTAGGCAGGGTAAGCAAAAGTTACTCACTACATGGGAGTATGCACAAATGGCATGGTGACTGGTGTGGACTAAGAAACTGTCCACACTCTGACCAGATGGCTCCTACCACACTTGTCCCTGGGTCTTCTCTGTACCCTCTAGGACAATGTCACTCAATGGCCCAGGTTCACAGGGCTCTTCTCTAACATTGTGTGGGACCCCACATAGTATGTGCAATTATTTTCTAGGTTCTCATATAGCCTAGGCTGTCCGACTATGTAACCAGGGATGATCTAAAATTCTGATCTTTCTGCCTCCACCTCCCAGGGCCTGTGATGACAGACAAGCACATGCCTAGTTCACGGTGCCAGGGCTTCCTGTGCTCAAGGCAAGCATTCCAACAACCAAGTGCCCCACCCCATTCTAGCAGGCCTCTGCTTCTCGGTTGGTTTGGGGTGCCCATGGTTATGCTTGCTGGCCGAGCAGGGTGTACTTGTTCTGGGAGAAGGAAGACTCTGAGTAAAGACAGCCTGGACCTTTGCATATGTCTAGCCCCCAACAGTTTTAGTGTGTGGAGGACAATTTCAGGGAGTCTTCCTTCCACCATGTGCAGCCCCAGGGTTGAATTCAGCTTCCGGTTTGGTAGCAAGCACCTTTACCTACTAGGCCCTTACTGAGGTTTTTGTCTAAAGGAGCTCAAGAACTCCAGCCAGTTCCAGAGATTCTGTTTTTGTTTTGTTTTGTTGTTTGTTTTTGTTTTTCTTTTTGTTTTTTAATGTTAATAAAATATTTTTTACAGAGACCAAAAAGTCAAAATAGTGCAAAACATCTCAACGCCATGCACTCATGAACACTCCCCCGGTATGTGTCCCAAGTCACGTGTTGACTGAGAATTGAGAGCATCTTGAAAGATGCTGGACTAACGGGGTGGACCCTAAAAACCCTCCAAAACAAAACAAAACAAAACAAAAAAAAACAAACCAAAAGCACACTGGTATTCTACCTTTGCAGTCACATGCTAAGAAAGGCAAGTCAGAGGGGCTCCCTGGGCTGCACGGCAGGGGCTGGGGTCAGGAACCTTCTGGGGTGAAGAGGACTCTTGCTTGTCACCTGTGTCACCCGGATCCAACAGCTCAGCCGAATTCGCTTTTTAAAACAATAAGATGCAGAGAGGAGAGGGAGGTGGGTCCGCAGAGCCGGCTTTGGTCCTGAAAGATGCTGGGGTAGATGGGTGCGGTGGGCAGAATCAGGCCGACCCCACCCCCAGCAGGGCTGCCCTTGGGACCTGAGAGGTCGGCGGTCCAGGCTGAGAGAGGTCCCCAGGAATTCTGGGTACACTTGATTTTTTGCATGTCTGATGGGGCAGGTGAGGTGACAGGCCCTGGGGCCTGAAACAGACTGGAGTACAGAGGACGACCCTTCAAGTGCTGACTTGCCCAGACATGGTGAGCTGACTGCAGGGCCTTTTTAATTTTTCAGCGCCGGGAAAGGAACTTTCCGATGCATGGTTGGCAGGTGCTGAGCTCCGCCCTAGTCCCCTAACTGAGGAAGATAAGCCTGGACCCCAGCCCCTTCCACCTGCTCTTCCTCTCCCTCGTCTGCCCACACTGCAACCTCCCTCACCCCTTGGCATCCGCCTCTCCTGGGGGTGGGGCTGTGGCTTCTTCCTGCCTGCTGAAGGCCAGGCTAACCAGTCTCCAACCGCCCCTGACCTGCGGATTCTGGAGCTGCACCCCAGTATGTTCTAATGCAGGACTCCAACGGCGAGGGGCCGCCAGGGCGAGGTGGTGAGAAATCAACCAGCCAGGCCCTGGAGTAACTTCCTTTCAGGACATTGCTATATCTGGGGCTGTCCTGAGATCAGAGCTCGGCCCTCTGCTCTACTTCCATCTATTGTGTCCTGGGCTCAGCTTGGACACCTCCCACATATTTGTCAAGTCAGGGGAAACTAATGAAAAACGGTGCATGTGAATTGGGGTCACATGCAGACCCTCAGCCACTCTCAACACAATTCAAGTCAGCATGACCTTCCTTCAATGACTGTGACCTGATTATTCTGGGGAAGCTTGGGGCTCCCGTGAAGCCTCAGTCTCATGACATCAGGGCCAAATCAGAAAAGGGAAAGAATACTGGGGAATTCCTTGAGTAATGATTTGTACGGGGGTGGGGGTGGGGGTGGTAGAGTGTGGGGGTTGTAGTGGATGCTGAGAAGATGAATAGGTCTCTGGGTAAATAAGGGAATTTCAGACAGTCCTTAGCCTGGGAGTCAGACCAATTCCCTAGACAAACACTCCCATGTACTTCCTTCTGGGGCTAGAAAACACACACACACAGGCACACACTTGCACACATGCAGAGGTCACCATAACTGTCTTGGCTCTGTCAGTCACACAAACCCCCACATTCTTGCCAGCAATATAGAAACTTTATATGATTGCTCGCTGGTTAGGCCACTTCCCCTTTAGCCATATTTGATGCCCTAAAGTGTAAGTCACTCTCTCCTGAGCTCCAGTGTGGGCGGGATCGAGTCCCCCCTCAATATATGGAATGTAGCCTCTGAACTCCCTGTCCATGGATGAAACCTGGATCCTAGGTAAGAACCTGAATTCTACTGTCACTGCACGTGACATTCAGGGGACATGCTGTGGTTCAAAGCCAATTAGAAAGGGTCACCCCTTTATCACGAGCACAGGACACTCAGAAATGCACGCTCCTATCCGCACTCTCCCTCCTTCCTAGCTTCTCATCCCTCTGTTATTTCCTCTCTGGATTTGGAGAAAAGATGGGATGGGGCCCTTGGCTCTGGGAAAACCCCAACTCCCCCTCCCCCCTTGACTAGGCTGGTTCCAACTAAAGTCCCAGAAGGAAGGGCAAGGACAGAAACTTGTTTGGCAGCGGGTTCAATGGGGGGGGGGGCGCCTGGCCTGTGGGGCCTTCGGGGAAGAATCGGGGAGATTCTAAATCGGGTATTTAGCAGCGATGGGGGCTGAGCCTTTCGTCGGCGCTCAGCCCACCGTGTGTGGCACGAGCAGGGTGTCGCCAGCTGCCAGTGGGCCCGCTGCTGAGGTCGGGGTCCGCAGAGAGAGGCGCCCTCAGCCCCAGGTGTGCGCCAAGGGCGCGTGTGCTTTTTGAGAGCCCATCCCGCACTGTATTTTGCACAGACACCAGAGGCTACGACCCGGCCTCCCAGGCAGCCCTGCCCAGCCCATGCCCTGGGCACCGGACCCTCTATGGCTTTTCCAGGGGCAGGAGGCAGGGCCTCCCCAGCCAAGGCCACTGAGGTGCAGGGGCGTGGCCTCTGGAGAGACGCTGGTCTAGGGAAGGCGGGGCCTCATCCGTTCCCCGGCCCCGCCCCGCCGCCAAAACGCGCGCTAGGGCGCAGGCGCGGCACCGCCCTCCTCGGCTGAGCGCGTGTCCGACTTGAGCTTGACGAACTCCTTGGCCACCTCATCGTTGCTGCGCTGCGACAGGATGCGCAGCACTGTGAGCCCCGTGTCGTCCATGTGGATGCGGCGGCCGAGTGGAAGCCAGCACGCGGCGCTCCCGCGCTGGGCCAGCTCCCGCAGTTGCAGCACCGCCAGCCCCACGGTGCGGTCTTCGCGCGCGAAGCAGTAGTCCTTCACGCACACCTGCAGCTCGTAGCACTCGGGGCCCGCGTCGGCGCTCAGGGAGCTGTGGGCAAGGACCGGCTCAGCGAGAGGCCACCGCGAGCCCAGTCACCCGCCGCCACGCAGGGGAGCCACCAGCGAGCCATTCACACCACACCGCCACGTACGTTAGTAGTTTGTACTCCTGGGAAGTTGGCAAAAGAACCCCTTCCACGCTACCCGGGTCGCTCCCACAAAAAGCCCGCCAACTAGACCACGCCCACTAGGAAACCCACAGCCCAGACCGGATCTGCCCAGCGCATCCCGTAGGGCAGGAGACTGAATGAACCCCACAGCGCAGCTGAGATCCCTAAGGCGCAGCAGCTTGAGTTTGGGCTCCGGCCACGCCCACTCCTTCACCCCTGCTGGCCACGCCCCTTTCCGGTCCCTGCTGCACCCTGCCTTTTGCTCAGTTTTCTGGGATCCGGCCACGACGGTCAGCCTCCTGTAGCCAACCCCCACTACTATCCCATCTCCCCAGTACCAACCTCTGCCGCGTGTGGCGGCCATCCCTACCCTGCACTACACTCAGAGCCAACTACTCTAAATGACAAAGCTATTGGCCGGAGCAGGCCCGGACCCCTGTGACGTCACTCCCGTGCCCAGGATCCTCTTGCCCATCTTCTCCTCGTCCCTCCTACCCCTACCCCAAGCATATTACCTCCCCCAAGGACCTGCCTATCTGAGAAAGGGACCGTGACCCGAAAGTCCCTCTTTGCACCTTGTCTATGGCTGTGCCCACCACCCCTGGACACCAGTGGCACCCACTGGTCCCGAGGTTCATCTGAGGGCATTCCCCACCCGACTCACAACTGGAAGCTCTCGTTATACTTGGGCGCCCAGCTGTTGTTTTTGGATTTGGTGGCGAACTTGCGTTTCTTGTCGCTAAGCTGAGGTCCAACGATGTTGACCTCGATAAACGGGCGGAAGATGCCAGAAGTCTGCCACTTGAGGTCATTGGCGGCCACCACTGTTGGGGTAGAGGGGAAGTCTAGTGATGTTCCCCGTGTGACAGAACCACTCTGGTTATTCAGGTCGGAAAGAGACCCCAGCAAGCCTCTCTGACAGGAGACTGGGGAAGAGGGACTAAGTCTTGGGGTCCTGTTGGAACTCCCGGATGCAGCCAAGCCCAACACGGATTTAGCTCAGGATTTTTCCGTTTTCTAAACCACCAAAGAAAACAATTCCCTGCCCTTGAGCTTCAGTGAGTCTGACCTTGGCTCCTTCCCTCGTCGGGCCGACTCACCCTTTACTGTGACCTTCTGTTCCCCAGTTCCCGGATGGGTGAACAGCTCCACGTGGACGGACACTTCACCTACAGGGTCCTCCACTCCAGAGCCTGGGTGGGACAGGGAAGATGCCTGATATGAACTAGGTTCTTCCCCTCCCACCAGAAGCACCCTCAGTCACCTCCCCCACCCCGTGCTGGCAGCCACAGGTCACAGAAGCACTGAGGGGAAGGGATGGCAGATGCCACTAGGAAGCTAAGAGTCCTAAGCTGTGGAGTTTCGCTGCTTCGATGTGTGACTTGAGGCAAATCTCTTAACCTCCTGAGTCGAGTGCATCGGCCTCATTTTCTCCTGGGCTCTCCCTGCCTCCTGAGCCTGCTTCAATGATTCTCTCTGGCTGTCAGTGCTGCTGACTCTTCCCTGGCTTTTCTCCCTCTCTCCTCTGTGTGTCCATCCAGTTCCCTGTCCCCACACTAGCCCGAGGTGGTGGGACCTAGAAAAGTCCTGACTATGTTGCCTTCAAAATGTATCTGGAATCTGCTCATGTGTCTGTGCAGACCTGGCCCAGCTCCTGCCCTGACACCCTGGGCTAGTAGCTTCCCAGGTTTGGTTCTCTGCCCTCTCGGCCACCAAGACAACAGTAAAAAACGGCCTAGCAGACCCCATCCCTCCTCTGCACAGGATCCTCCCATGGCTCCCATCTCAGGCTTAGAAGCACTTCTGTCTTCTTACAGGGTCCCTCCCAAGAGGCCCTTAGAGTCCAGTGCCCCACCCACAGGCTCCTTCCCAGCCTTCTAAAGCCTCCCAGAATGCCCTGCCCCCTGACATGATAGCTTCTGTTGCCCCTGTCCTGACGCCAGATCTACTGGCAAACTTCAGTTCCCACTGAGCAGCTCTTCAAAAGCTGTGGTGACTCAGCTACAATGGTCCACGCAGGGCATTTCCTGCCCCGGCAGCGATTGTCCTCTGCATGGTCATGTGATCCAGGCTGGGCTAATAGAAACTCAGTTCCTAATTTTTATTGTAATCTGGCCACGAAGGTCTCCAAGGATACCAATTGACCAATGGCATTGGAATCTGGATCCGGCTATTCCTGATGTCAACAACCCCCTAATATTAGTTTCCTAGTCAACTAATTTGTCTGTGTGGTAGCCATGTGCAGGGCCCTTCCCAATCGCCATTAAGTGTCATGCTGGGGACCCATGAGGGGTCAGCTTAAAAACTACTGCTTTAACCATCCAGACCTGTGACTCAGATGCACATCCCAGGGCCTGTGAGGCTGTGGCCACCAGCACCTCACCAACACCCCCACCCTACCCTGCCCCGCCCCACCCCAGGCAGCTCTCCACTCCCAGGGCACCCCATGCACGGGCATGGCAAGGAAGAGAATGTGGAAGGCAAGGTGATCATCAGAGGTTCATCCAGGTTACCTGTGCTGGACAGGAAGTGATGGGGATCAGGAAACAGGGCGGCCAGGAGACTCCTGCGCTCATGGCCTCAGCACTGTCCACCCCAGGCGGCCACCCATATCATCTCAGATACCTCCCCAGTCACATGCTCAGCCCCCTCCCCCCAGGCCAATGCTTCAGCAAGCTCAGTCCGGGCCAGAGGTGGGGTGCTGGGGAGTTAGACATGGTGGGTTGTGTAAAAGGTCAGATCAAGGCCCAGGCTAGTAAGAAGTGAGGAGGAGGCGGTGCCGGCCCCCACCCCAGGTTTGCTGGCTCCACCAGGAAGGGGCTGTTACACACTCCACCCTCCCACCATAACCAGAATCCCTTGGAGGGGAAGGAGATGCCTTGACCCTCAACCACAGGAAACCTCAGGTGCCTGTGGGAAGACTGGACAGGATGCAAGTTCTTTTTGGATGGAGGCAGGTGTTTGGCCAAGATTGGTGGGAACACGTGATCCCCCTATCGCAGCTTCCCAAGTACAGGGACCACAGGCCTGTGACATCAGGCACACCTGGAAATGTCCATCTTGACTATCCCTGTTTTCCAGGTGGCAGAACAGTCGGGGAGGAGGCTGGCTGCAGAATGGCTGACTTAGGATCTGAGCACACTTCATTGTTTAGGGTTTTTTTTTTTGTGTGTGTGTGTGTGTGTGTGTGTGTGCTTTTCTGGGAAAGGAAGCCGCAGGCCCAGCCTGGGATGCGTGTGTCTTGGGAGAAAGGGATGGGGACTCCTTCCCTGAGTGGAGCCAGCAAGCCGCCCTTCCCCATGTGCGAGGACATGGCGCCCCCGTGCGGGAAGGCCAGGGTCTTACTAGCCGGGCAGGGGGAAGGGCGCAGGCACCGGGCACCGCGTGCGGGTGGCGGGCGGCGCAGGCACGTACCCATCTCAGGACAAACGTCTTCACTAAGGGTAAACCTAGTCCCCTTTCCACCATGGACTGACCAGGATGGACAGGGAGGGAGGAGGAGAGGAGGGAGGAGTGTACGTGGCGGGGGGCGGGAGGGGGAGGCGCAGAAAGGGGGCAGCGAGTGACAGGAAGAACAAGAGAGCAAGAGAGAGAGAGAACAAGAGAGAGAGAGAGAGAGAGAGAGAGAGAGAGAGAGAGAGAGAGAGAGAGAGAAGGGGAGAGAGAAAGAAACGTCAGTGCAGACGGACGGACAGACAGCCTCCCACTCCGGGAACACTAGGGACACCAAAAGCAACAAGAACAGGAAGAGAAACTGAGGCTTGGGCTCCACCCGCTGTGCGGGGTTGGGGGCCATGAATGACAACCTTCCTCGTTCCACCACAAGAACAAAGCCTGAGGTCACCAACCTCTGCCCAACTGGCACCTTTGGGGTAATTCTGAACGGGGGTCCAGAGAGAGAAAGAGAGAGAGAGAGAGAGAGAGAGAGAGAGAGATACTAGGACCTTGGACCCCTGCCCTGTGGCCTCAGCTGCTGCACGAGAGCTCAGAGGGACGGGGACAGAAGCAACACAGACAGACAGAGGGATCCGGGGAGACCTGAGGCCCAGCACCTCCCAGGTCCTCACACCTCCCAGGGCCAGATCCTTGAGCCTGTCAATCATTCCACATCTTTGACACAGCGCAGAGGCCCCGCCCCTAAGGAGGAAGCCACGCTTTGAATCCATGACAACAGATTTCACCTGGAGCTCTCAATTATCCCTTATTCTATGAGTACCACAGAAGTCCTGCCCCAGAGCGGACAACCAGGTCCCGCCCTCATTGAGAGTCACTCCGTTGCCCTGGAAGCTTTAAAATCCTGGCTTCTGGAGTCAGTGAGGTTCCCTCCAACGGCTGTCCATCACCCCTTGTTTCTTTGTCTTGAAAGAATCGCCTTTGGTGCCTAGATGTCGGATGCCCGCCCCCATTGAGATCTGTCAGTCATTCAGGGGAGGAGCCTGCGGCTGGGCGGGGAGACTCTGGTTGGCCCGGGAAGAAAGCACCAGAGTCCCTTACCCTGTGCTGACTGCGTCTGCACGAAGGTTTTGATGAGCAGGTCGGTGGCCTGCGTGTAGAGCGACAGGGCGTAGCGCAGAGACTGGAGGTCCGGGCTCTTTTCCAGGAAGGTCTTCTTGAGGCCCACGCCCCCCGCGTGGAAGTATTGCTGAGGGTGGACACAGTGAGGCTGCAAATGGCTCCCAGCACCTCTGCTAACAAGCACCTCTCACCCTCGCCATCTTCACCAGGCCACAGCTGCCCCAGGACTTCGTATTTACTGTGTGCACAGGTGGAAAGTTTCTCCCTGCTCACTACCCATATACTTTACTCTGTAAATGCTTATGTATTCCTCAAATCCCACTTCCTCACACCCTCTCTTAAACCCTCTGTAGCCCCTCCCTTACCTTGATGGTGTCCAGGGCCAGTTCAACAACAGCGCACTGCTTTGGGGTCAAGCTCTTGGCTTCTTCCCGTACCATGTGATCCTGTGGGGATGGCGGGGAGAGGTTAGGTGGGCAAAGCTTTGACACTGTGAGTCTTTGCTTTCCATGCTGTGGATCACGTGATTTGTATCCTTGATCCATTATACTCAAGGACATTTTAAGTGGGGTTCAGGTCTGGGAGCAGGGTTTTTTGCCTGTTGATCTGTCCCTAGTCTTTCTCCTGAGATCTTCTACCCCCTCACCTTAAGTTTGGACAGCTGGCCCAGCTCCTTGGCAGCATTGAAGATCATTTGTGTCCCCTGTGGAAAACAGCAGGTGGCTCGGGTGAGTGTGCGTTTTCTAAATGGTTCCCCCCATCCTGAGCGACCCAAACCCAACCGCCAACTTGGTTCCTGTCCGAAGGTTCAAGCAATGTTTGAGTCCCATGGACAGTGGGATCAGAAGCCCCAGTGAGATTCAGGGGCACATGGCACCTTGTTGCAGGAGAAGCCCTGTTCTCTGGGAACACTGCCCACCCTGTCATACCCACCATGACCTCACAACTGGAAGACATAAGAGAAACAGGCATGTGGCTGCCTGCCCAGGTGTGTCATGGTAAGGGAGGACAGAGATGGGCAATGGATCCTGAGCCAGGCTGGGCATTCAGGGACCCACCCTGAGGGAATTTCCTTTCCCCTAGCCACCCCTCTGGGGTTGGGGGGGAGACGACTCTTTGAGCACCAGGAAGACTCCTCACATACTGGCATCTGCATATATTCCCCCTCTCCCCAAGATGCCCACCAGATGCCAACTATGGCTATGCAGAGCCAGGCAGGTCTTGGTGAAAACTCCAGCCAGGCTATATAGCCCTGGATAGGTGACTTAACCCCTCTGAAACTGCTACCCCTTTAGATGGTGGTCACAGCCACCCTATGGCCTCGATGACTTGTTTGCTGTCTTTGTCTCGTCACAGGTAATGCCTGGCAAACTGGGTCCCACCCTCA
>NC_034608.1:86387153-86389577 GCF_900095145.1 Mus pahari
GAAAACAATGGGGAAGAGGAAGGAGAAGGGAGAGACAGACATGGGGGGTGGGCGGTGGAAAAATCCAGAAAGAGGCGGGAGAGGAAGGACGGGAAGGGAGATGAAAGGTGAGGGAGGGGGGNGGGGGAGAAAGAGGAGAAAAGAGGGCCAGGGCCAGAGCCAGCAAGAGCCCAAGGTAAACGCCACTGTCAAAATATAAGCCATTTACATTTGGTGTACAAAGAAACCTGCTGGATCCCAGATTAACAGAAGCATCCCCACTCTGCACCGAGACAGATCCAAACTGAAGCCATCTCTATGCTATGGTCTGAGCCAGAAGGCTGCTCTCCCAGCCTTGGCTTTCCCACCAGATCGATTGTACTGAGACTTCCCTCAGAGGGCTGTCATGAAGGTAAGCGGTGACAGACACTGGCCTGTCACAAGCTCTCAGTGTCTTGTGTTCCTTTACGGTTTGCCTACAACTACGACCTGGGCACTGGGCATGATGCCACACTGTGCCCTCTCGGAAGGTGAGTTTGGGACAAAGTAAAATGTCATGGTGGCCTCGCCTGACCCACAGAGAGTTGTTGGAGGGGATGGTTTTACTGAGGGGTCTGTGGGTCACTGGGCAAACGATTGGATACTGTGATTGCTCCCTTTCACTCTGGTAGCTCAGAAAGCCCTGGCATGAAATTCTTTCCAATTCTTTCCCATTCCCAGAAACCAAGGTTGGGAGTTTCTCCCAGGTGATGGTCTGGACAAAGTGGTGACACCCAGACTGCCTACACACTCTCCAGGTCTCCCAGCTGAGCCTCCATATGTATTGGTGTGTGCCTGTGCACTAGGGGAGTCCTGGGGGTGCGCTGAGCAGGCCGCATGGCAGACACCTGCATGTGAGAGGGAGGGCTCCACCTCCCTCTTTCTACCCTTGAGACTGGGTGGGTTTCCATCCAAAGGACAGGGACAGGATTGGACAGGAAGGAGTAGGCTGACAGTGTGGATGTAGGTATGCTCTGCTTTTGAGTCTGGAAGGGGTGTGGCCTTCAAGCCCCACCCTCTTGATGCCCCACCCACCAGCACACAGATACAAAGTCAAGATGAGGGGAGGAGGGGGCACTGGGAGGGTGGGGGCGGCCCCAGTCCAAACACACAGCGAACAAAAAGGACGATGGACAGACAGACGGACAAACGGGTCTCTACTTACAATCATCTGCCAGCCGGAATGGGGGCAGGGTGGGGAGAGGGGAATAAGTCACTGTGAGTGGCTCTGGGCAGACATTGAGGTGATGTCGCCCCGCCCCAGCCCTGGTCTTGCCCAGAGGGCCACTCCTGAGTGCACAGCTACAGGCACCTGGCTGAGGCCTCGCCACCCTCCTCCACGTGAGTGTCCACCCCTGGGAATCCTGCTGCCAGCCCTGGGTCCTCAGCCTGTGTTATCAGTGTCATGTGCAGGCACATCTGGCTCTTCATCTCAGATTCCCCGGCTCCTCACTGGATGTTAGGGAGACACTTGGCTTGAGATAGCTATGGGCTCTGGCTTTCCAATTGTCCCCGGTGTTCACCCTTGATTACACCTGAGTGACCCCCCTGAACCCAGTGTCAGTGTCCTGACCCCCTATCTTGGAGGCACCCCATTCCCTGGGCTTCCCTCACAGAGATGGCCAAGTGTCCTGGGACAAGAGTCTCACCGTCTGGTCAGTGAGCGGCGGCAGGACGATGGTCTTCTCCATTGTGTTCATCACCAGCTTCCAGAGCTCCTTCAGCACCCGCTTTAGAACTGTCTTCTCACAGATTTTGGCAAACAGGGTGAGGCTGGGGGTAAAGCTGAGGTCAGAGAGAGGGGCCACCACCCTCTGTGCACAGGTTTGGCCCTGACAGGGTGACAGGGTGAGCACCGCACAGTGTATGCAGGGAAGGCCGACAGCAGGGCTCTGGGGAAAACACCTGGGTCACATGAAGGTGGGGTGGCTACAGAGTGCTCAGGGCAGACTTGGCAGGATGTGAGGCCTGCAGACCTGATACACAGGGGCTGAGGTCATGGCCGAGGACAAGACAATTCCTGATGACTTAGGTAATGTGAAGAGAGGGACAATCTGCTGGCATGGGCTTCCCAGCTGACCCCTCACCTACCAACCTTAACCCCAAATTCACCACTATTATCCCCCAAACCACCCAGTTATCAATGCTCCATCCATCTATCCACTACTCACCCACCACAAATCCATCCACTCACCCACCCACCTCTCATCTATCCACCCATCCATCCACCCATCCATCCATCCACCCATCCATCCTTCCACCCATCCATCCATCCACCCATCCATCCATCCACTCACTCACCCATCCATCTACCCACCCACTCATCCATCCACCCATCATCCACCCACCCACTCATCCATCCACCCATCATCCACCCACCCACTCATCCATCCACCCATCATCCAC
>NC_034608.1:86389772-86394651 GCF_900095145.1 Mus pahari
ACCCACTCATCCATCCACCCATCATCCACCCACCCACTCATCCATCCACCCATCATCCACCCACCCACTCATCCATCCACCCATCATCCACCCACACACCCATCCATCTACCCATCCATCCACCCACATACCTACCCACCTCATCCATCCACCCGTCATCCACCCACACACTCATCCATCCATCATCCACCCACACACACATCTACCCACCCATCCACCCATTCATCCATCCACCCACCCACCCACTCATCCATCCATCTATCCATTCATCCACTTTTCCATCCATCCACCCATCCATCCATCCATCCATCCATCCATCCACCCACTCATCTATCCACCTACCCACCTATCCATCCATCTACCCATCCATCCATCCACCCATCCATCCATCCACTCACTCACCCATCCATCTACCCATCTACTCATCTACCCACCCATCCTTTCACCCATCCATCCATCCACTCATCCATCTACCCACTCATCTATCCACCCACCCACCTATCCATCCATCTACCCATCCATCCACTCATCCATCCATCCACCCATCCACTCATCTATCCACCCACCCACCTATCCATCCATCTACCCATCCATCCATCCATCCACCCATCCACTCATCTATCCACCCACCCACCTATCCATCCACCCACCCACCCATCCATCCATCCATCCACTCACTCACCCACCCATCCATCCATCCATCCATCTATCTATCTATCCATCCATCCACCCATCCATCCATCTACCCACCCACCTTCCAAGGACCTGTCCACCATATTTTAAATATCTGCCCTCCATCCACCCTTGTATTTTGTGACTCAGTCCGCCTCATGCCCATGCCATTCCATTGGTCTATCATGGCACCCTACATGCACAGAAACAGCAGCAGGCACCCATGCACCCAGCCTCCTTCCCCTCACCCCCTCTTCTTTCCACCCTCACTTGCTGTCCAGAAGATCCATGATGGGCTGCAGCACATTGTCTGCATCCTGGGCCACACTGCTGCAGGCACTGGCAGGAACATTGCCTGTGCCCTTCACCTGGCTCAGGATGTCACCCATCTGTCTGACACACTCCTCAATGTGTGGCTGGAAGCTGTGGACACAGCAGAAAGGTATTCAGCCCAGGTTCTGTGTCTGAGAGGGTGAGGCCACTCAATGAGGATCTGTGGCCTGGGTCCCCACACTAAGAGGCAACGGCACCAATGAGCCCAGATGGTGGGCATTCTCCCCTGAGACTCCCTATGTGACTATCAGGCCAGAATTCCTTCTCTTCTGGCCCGCTGCGGACGGGATTGGTTAAGTGACTCACAGGTACCCCTATTGCCATGCTGTGGGAAAGATATGTCTGCGTCTGCCCTTAGCATGAGCCAAACATCAGAAGCCCAAGGTTTGGGGTCTTCCCTGCTCACATGTTCCCGTCCTGGAGATGCCACCCACCTGGTGGCAAACACATGGCTGAGTTCATCCAGGACATTGTTGAGTTTCACCTGCAGCTCCTTCAGGGTGCCACTGGCCTCGGCGTCCAGCTGAGGGGGGCAAAGTTGTTAACACCCCTGTCTTCTCATGTCCTTGGGAGTGTCTAATGGGCTGGGGAAGGCAACTGAGGCTCAGGCAGCCAGGTCTCCCTGGTAGGACTGCAATTCACATCCAAGCCATGATCTCAGGAATGGGGCCATGGGGCGAGACCCTCCGAAACGCATCCTGGTGCCTACCTCCTTCCCGCCCATCGCCTCAAACATCTTTTCCAGCTGCACCCGTAGCTGCTGTGTGTTGTTCATGAGGATGCAGGGCTGAGAAAAGTAAAAGTCAGGCTGGTGACTTCCCACCACCTCTTGGGGACTGGGAAATGGGGGTCCCCTAGGGGATGGGAGACAATAGCCCTGGACATGCATGAATTGGGGAAAGGATCCCTTGGACCAGATGGAACACGCCTGCAGCGAAATCCCCCTGGGGTAGGAAGGCCAAAAAGGGGCAGAAAGGAGTTCTCATTATCCCCCTGCCTCTGATGAAGCTACACCCTGGAAGTGACCCTTAGCACTCGGGAAAGCATATCCTTACCCTCATGTGCACTCATAGGAACCCCAGACTCACAGGCTCAGTCACACAGGCATGAACACACTCATGTCCCAGGCCTCAACACAGCTATACCAAACAGTTAGATGGTTGGGCCCAGAGGCACATAGCTGTCACCCTAGCACTTAGAAGGTGGAGACAGGATATTAGGGGTTCAAGGCCAGCCTGAGCTACATAGCCAGTCTGAAGCTACCTGGGCCATGAAGCTAGCTGGCACTGAGCCTGTAATGCATAGCAAGTTCAAGGCCAGTTTGGGCTACACACTGGATTAAAGGCCACCTTGAGATACTTAGCAAGGTTGAGGCTAACCTGGGCGACATGGGAAGCGCAAAGCCAGTCTGGGCTTCATTTTGAGAGCTTGTCTCAAAAACCCAAACAAACAAGTAACCACCTCCAAACCCCGCACAACCAGACAGACAGACAGACAGACAGACAGATCAACACAATCCACACAATCACACATGATCTTGCTGATTCATGTCCCTTCAGTGGAGTTTGTTGTCTCAAGCCTCATGTCAGAGCCTGGGACCCTGGACCCTGAGGGAAGCTGGGCGGGGCCAGGAGGGACAGGGCTGGGAGAAAGCAGGGCGGGCGCCCCAGGTCACCACTTTCTCCTTCTCCTTGGAGCAGTAGGAGGCGAAGTCCTTGGAAACGATGTCTGCATACTGGAGAAGCACATTGCTAATGGTCTGCGGACAGAGAGACAGATGAGAGGGAGGGCTGCAGCGTCAGGGGCCCTGGCCCCCGCCACCGTCTACTACAGACATTATGGTGACTGGGGTGCACATTAGGACCGCTAGGACCCAGAGGGGACCCCGCCCTGTGGAAGGGTTGCTTTCTCTACACTAACTCTTTTATCTATCTATCTATCTATCTATCTATCTATCTATCTATCTATCTATCTATCTATCTAATCGCCTGGCCTTCCCAGAGCAAGGATTAAATATAAGCCCCACCATACCCATGTGCCCTCCTCTGCTTTGAAGGAACCAACCACAGTATTGAACCCCTGATCCCACATGGGATCCAGATGCCAGTGTTTGATCCCAGGTGAATGGCCACCCAGTGAAACTCGCCAGAGCCAGTTGTGCCTGTGTGAGCCTCCAACACTGGAGAGTCATGCAGCAACTCAGATCCCAACCTGCAGCTCCAAGCCCACCCAACCCAGAACACACACTCACCTCCCCAACGTTTTGATTCCTTGGAGTTGATCATTGTCTTTGTTTTCTACATTTGTCTACTTTTGCTTTGTTTTATTTAAGTTTTCTTTGTGTAGTGCTGGGAACCAGCCCCTGGGCCTTGCACACACAAGGCAAGTCTCTCTCTCTCATCTCCTACCTCCCCAACAGAAACTTTTTTTGTTGTTGTTTTGTTGAGACAGGGTTTCTCCGTGTAGCCCTGGCTGTCCTGGAANTCACTCTGTAGACCAGGCTGGCCTCGAAAACAGAAATTTGCCTGCCTCTGCCTCCCGAGTGCTGGGATTAAAGGCGTGAGCTACCACGTCCAGCCAGAAACTTTAAAAATGTAATTAATTTGTGTGTGGGGTGAGGTGGGTGGGTGTGAGCGTGTGTGCCTGTGTAAGACAGACAACAGGCTTGCAGGGCTCAGCTCTCTCCTTCCATTCTATGAATCCTGGGGATTGAACCTGGGTCTTCCGGCTTGGTGGCAAGCACCTGCACCCACTGCGTCATCTCACTAACCCTCCTCAATTTTTTTTTTTCTAGAGTTATCAGGAAAGTTTCACTTTGTTCTTTTGGCTTTTCTTTTTGAGGTACTGGGGATGCCACCAGGGCCTTGGAGACACTGGATCATAGCTTTGCTGCTAGACTGCCTCCTATCGCTCAACTTCAGTATTGACTCTAACCGCCCCTCTGCGCAGCTCACCTCCAGCCCTGAAGCAACCTGACTTCATCTTCAGTGGCATGGCCCTCCGCCTCCATCATCCAAACAAATACCATGCCTCAACCCTGTCCCATCTCGCCTCACCCGTCCCAGGTCGCACCTTGGCAAAACGCCGCATGTAATGGCCCACAATCTGGGGATCAGGACATTCCAGCTTCTTGATGATCTCGAAACTCTGGTTAAGCTGGGAGAAGACGTCCACCACTGAGCAAGAGAACAGGGCGTGCTCTGAGGTCTGCTGGAACTGCAGGGAGAAGACGGCGTCAGGCTAGGCCATGGCATCGCTCCTTGAGGGTCCAGGCCTACAGGAGGGCGGAGGCCTTGGGCTGGGTGCAGACCTCAAATTCCACAACTGCTGAATGTGTACAGGAGGTACCCACAAACAGGACAGGATAGTGGCCACCACCCACGGCCTGCTCACCCCGTCCTTCTTGTCCCGCTCGAGGGCACCATGCAGAAAGTCCCGGGACACCTCCTCATTCTCATCCAACCACTGGATGACGAAGGGCTCAAACCACCTGTAAAGGGACAGACCAGCTGGGATGCCCCTGTGGACTCTGTGGCCAGTTCCACCCACCTCACCCACTGTGTGCTGGGCCTGCTTCTGACCTGGTACTGGGGTGCAGGCTTTAATCCCAGCTCTTGGACATGGTGACCTGAGCTCTGTCCCCAGATTCCATCCCCCAATGGATTTGTGACTTCAGCTTGGTTAGAGTTTCCTTAATATAGTTATTTAAATACAGGGTTGATGTAGCCCAGGCTACCCTCAAACTCACTAGGTACCTGAGGATGACTCTGAAGAGGGAGAAGGATAAAGAGGAGAAGGGAGGAGGAGGAGCAAGGAGAAGGGAGAAGGAGGAGCAAGGAGAAGGGAGGAGGAGGAGCAAGGAGAAGGGAGGAGG
>NC_034608.1:86394766-86413572 GCF_900095145.1 Mus pahari
AGGAGGAGGAGGAGGAGGAGGAGGAGGAGGAGGAGGGAGCTTTCAGCTTTTACAGGCTGAAAGTATTTTAATCATGGCTTTTATTTCAATACGGTGGCTTCCTTCTGGCCCTGACCATCTGAACCATGTGATGCAGCTGCTTCCCAGTGCCGATGAGCTGCTGGGCTCACTGTCCTGTGTACCAGGGGGTTGGGATCTGACACCCATTGACTCTGGAATCCTCTTAGGTCTTGGTGACATCAGGAACTTACGCAGGGTACTCGGGCACACGGTCCTTGAAGGTGGGCAGCTCGGCCACGTACTCATTGTACAGCCACTTCACCTTGAAGTGCAGGTTCATGTAATCTGCACTCTTACACAGCCGGTGTTTGTCATGTTCTGCCAGGAGGCACAGAGGCTCAGCCAGGAGGTTTGGGGCCTGCACTGCCCAGCACTGCTGCTACCCACCTGGGTTCAGGGACTCACCCTCCATGGCATACTTCATGTCTTGGGCAAATAGACTCCACATCACCTCAGCACTGATCTTCCCCACATTGAGCTCCTGGGGAAACCTGGGAAACAGATGGAAGCCTGTGGCTAGGACAGAGTGAGGGTGTCTGCACCTTCCTGCACCTATCCATACCTATCCACACACACAGCTATCCATACACATACACACACACACACACGCAGAGCTATCCACACACACAGAGTTATATATATACACACTAACAACTATACACACACACACCTACACACACACACCCCTTTGCTCTGGCCCATCTGTGTACACACCAGGCTAATCTCACACCTAAAGAAGCATGTGATGTTAGGGTTTATGCTCCCCACCCCTACTCTATGGCTCACTTTGAAAGAAATTGACCAAATGGCTCCTTGAGCTACTTGATAAATATTTCACAGAGGCCAATCTATAACCAGCTGTGTCCATGCTTCCACACGACCACACAGTAGACAACACCGCACTACACTGTGCTGGGTTTGTATAAAACTGCATGGTTTGTTGTGGTTTCCGAAACAGGATTCTCTACCTTGTGAGTAGCTGGGACTTCAGGTGTGTACATTGAGCTAGGCACAAGTATGTTAAACAATTATATAAAAGTTCATTTCTAGGCCTGTAGGATGCTGCCAGGCCTGAAGACAATCCCTAGAATCCACACGGTGGACATAGAGAACTGACTCCCACAAGTTGTCCTGTGACCTCTGTGGGACGTAAAACCATGCCAGGAAGTTTGGTAAGGTAGAGCAGGTGGAGACCCGGAGACTCGGTGGGCACACACCTGAGGCTGAGGTGACTCCCAGCTCCCTGCCAGACTCCTGACTTGGAACAGGTGTCATGCTTCTCGTGTCATATGGTCACACAGGCTCAAAACAGTTCTCCAAGCCAATGAGGTGCCTAGCCTGAGGGCTTAGCCAATAAGCTTCCTTTCCAGACAGAAGGCCTTTGCCTACAGAGCCGCAGCCTAGTCTTCTGTAGAAGACCTCTCCGTGCTCCCAGCCACAACCGCCACCAAGCCTGCTGCCACCAAGCTAAGGACAATCACCCCCATGGAACAAGCCAGAACTCCCCTTCCCCCCCCACCTCCACTCCAGTCTAGATGCTATCCCGAGCACACGGGCCCCCAATTCCATTCTCTGCTCTTCTGCAACTCCTAGCCTGGATGTCCAAGAGTCTGAGAACCCCACAGCCCCGGCCTTATCAGGGCCTGTGGACCCCCCAGACCAACTCCAGTTTCCTACAGTCTAGTACGAGCCCAGCTGCAGCATGGGACAAGTGCATTTCGACTCCTCAAGCAGCTGTGCCCTCTGGCAAAGTGGACAAGGGCCTATAGACCTCCACAACTAACTCTGTGACACATATACACACATACACACAGGACCCAGGTTCGATTCCCATCACACACATGACAGTTGAAACCATCTGCAACCAAAGATCCAAGGGACCTAATGTCTTCTTAGGGCCTCCACAGGTACTAGGCACAAACATGGTTCACAGACACATGCAGGCACAACACCCAAACACATATAATAATATTTAAAAGTAAAGTAAAAAAATTTTAAAAAAAAGTAAAGTAAATGCTAATTTAAAAATTTTCGGGGCTGGTGAGATGGCTCAGTGGGTAAGAGCACCCGACTGCTCTTCCAAAGGTCNGGAGTTCAAATCCCAGCAACCACATGGTGGCTCATAACCATCCGTAACAAGATCGGACACCCTCTTCTGGAGTGTCTGAAGACAGCTACAGTGTACTTACATATAATAAATAAATAAATCTTTAAAAAATTTTTTTTCAAAGTTCATGCTCCAGTTGTTGAACACACACACACACACACACACACACACACACTTTTTTGCACAGTGTGCTTGAGCACACACAAATTAAACTCATATAATAAGATGCTAAATTTCACAGGTGGATCTGTGGCTCAGGCCTGTCTTCACAGCTTCTCAGAAGACCAAGGCAGAGAGAAGGCCCTGAAGTTAAGGGCCAACCTGGGCTACAGAGTAAGTGTGAAATCATCTTTACAGAGACCCTACCTCAAAATGAACAGTAAAGAAAGCCAACCTATGGGGCCTCTCTTTCTCACACAGATGGACAGACAGACAGACAGACAGACACACACACACACGCACACACACACACACACACACACACACACGAGTGGAGCGTTCAGATAGGGTCACTCTGTGACCAAACACCAAGCACACACTTGTGAAGCCCCTCCCATGGCCCCGGCCGGAGCTCACTGATTGAGGCAGGGTGTGTAAGAATTCTTATCCTCCTCGATGATTGACACGATGAGGGTGATCAGCTTGGACCAGAAATCCAGGTTCTTGATGCTAGGGCCTTGCTCCTCTGGGGGAACCTCCCCCTTCTTGGCCTGAAAGGGGAGAAAGGGGCAATTCGTAGCAGTTGGGGTGGCAGGGGTGGCAGGGGTACTGCAAGCCACATTCTTGCACCACAGACTTGGGACCAAATGGGCTTCATGGTAAGACTCTCATTTCAAACACACAAACTGAAAAAGGAAGAAAAACTGAAAGAAATTCAATCCAAGTCAGTATCTTTTCTTTTCTGAAGCAGAAACTTAAGATGTAGTCCAGGCTGGCCTGGAACAGTCCATCCTCACGTCTCAGTGAGGGCTAGGCTGGCATAGGGATGGGCTGTCTTTCTACACTATGCAGGTCTCAGGGACGAGCCGCAGGTAACCAGGCTTGGTGGCAAGCCCTAGCCTGCCCTCTTACCTCTCACCAGCTTTCAAATCTCTTTCTTTTTAAGATTTATTTGACTTTATGCGTATGTCTGCACATCTGTATGTACACCATGTGCATGTGGGTGCCCAAGGAGGCCAGAGGCACTGCAGTTATAGGTGGCTGTGGGCCACCATGTGGGTGCTGGGAATCAAACTCTAGTCCTCTGGAGGAGCAGTCAGTACTCTTAACAGCTGAGCTTAACTCTAACAGACTAGACTCACTGAACCTTTTGTAAATAGAAACGTTCCACTAATCTTAAGGCTTTAAGCCAAATTCAGAGAGCACTGAATTCTTGACTGCCTGCTGTGTGCTTGGTGCTGTGTGCTTGATGCTGAGTGCTCCATGCTGAGTGCTCTATGCTGTGTGCTCATTTCTGAGTACTGTGTGCTCAGTACTGAGTGCTTGGTGCTGTGTGTTCTGTGCTTGGTGCTATGTGCTCAGTGCTATGTGTTCTGTGCTGCATGCTTGGTCCTGTGTGCTTGGTGCTGAATGCCCTATACTGTGTGTTCTGTGCTGTGTGCTTGGTTCTGTGTGCTCAGTGCTGAGTGCTTGGTGCTGTGTGTTCGATGCTGTGTGCTTGGTGCTGAGTGCTTGGTACTGAGTACTCCTCTGGTTGGCACCAAACACTGCTTTTTCTTATTCAGATCATTCCATAGCCCTATCCCCTGAATTCCAGAAGACAACACTGAGGGTCTGAGCACAGCGTGTCCCAGGGCTCCTGAGACGGTGAAGTCCCATCCAAGTCTCACCGGATCCGTTTGGTACTCCCGTCCATAGAGCTCATGGCAGTTGTTGAAGATGTACTCATAGGTGGAGTTGAGGCAGGCCTTCACACAGTCTTTCACCACCTGGCTGGCACGCGGCGGGCTCTGCAGTTCCTGAACCTGAAAGCAGAGAGGCTGGGTGAGGAGGCTGGAGCCAGAGCGCACAGACCAGGTATGAGCCTCTATGAGCTGATTGACTGGTGGGCTTCCCCGCAATGTGCCTGTTGTGTGTTACTGATTTGTCTCCTTATGTAGACCAGGCTTGGCCTCAGACTCCCAGGGATTCCCTTCCTCTGCTTCCCAAGGGCTATGACATGGGTGGGTATGTGCCACCACACCTATGTAATTTTCTCATTTTTTAATCATACATATTTGTAGCATGTGTGTGATACATGCACATATGGAGGCCAGAGGACACCCTGTGGGGGTCGGTTCTCCCTCCCTTCCACCATGTGGGTTCAGGGGATTGAACTCACTGAGTCAGGTTTGGTGGCAAGCACCTTTTCCCACTGTACCATTTTGCCAGCCCCCACTATGTGTTTAAGGGTATTCTGTAGCAGTGGCCACAGTCAGGCCACAAGGATTCTTAACATGACTGTGCGAGGGCACCCACCTTCATCCGGAAGAAGGTGATGCTGGTGAGCAGGTCCACCGTGGACTTGAGGTCCTGCAGCCGCTCAGGACTGCTGGCTGGGAAGTTGTTCTGTTGGCAGTCAAGTGGGTAATGGGAGACTAGGGTCAGTGCCACATGGTGCACTGGTGAGCACGTGTCAGTCCCCCAGACAGCACAGTGGGGCAGGAGCGTGGGCAGGCTGTGCTGGGTCCCCAGGCCCTCTCTCTGGGTGACTGTCCCCCCACAGGTAAACAAGGGGCAGCAGACTCAGGCCCACAGCCTCACCCGGTACATGGACAGGTCGATCCGCAGGGAGTTGTGTAGCTGATCCAGAAGTTTCACAAAGCGCTCTTTCTAAGTGGAAGATTGGGGGGGGGGGTGTTGTTGAAGACAGACCTGGTGGGGGAGCTCTGGTGAAGTCACTGAATGTAGGCTGCTAAGCTGGCTGAGTGCTCCCTAACCACTAAGCTTCGCCACCCAACCACACCCCATTTCTTTTTGACAAAAGATCTCTGTAGCCCAGGCTGGTCAGGACCTGGAGATGATCCTGCCTCCGCCTCCTGGGAGCTGAGATGACAGCATACATATCACCATGCCTGTTTCATGCTTGGTGCAGGAACCCAGGACCTCATTTATCCAGCCCTCTGAGCTTCAAATGCTCTACCCATTCTTTTTGGGGTTTAGGGAGTTAGTTTTTTGAGATAGGGTTTCTGTGTGTAGCCCTGGGTATCCTAGAACTGTAAAGCAGGCTGGCCTTAAACTCAAAAGATCCACCTGCCTCTGCCTCCTGAGTGCTGGGATTAAAGAAGTGAACCACCAACACCTGGATGCTCTACCCACTCATAATGTCTGATTCCATTCTACAGATGAGCAAGCTGAGACTCTGAGACAGGGAAACACGAGGTGCTACTATGGACCAAGGAAGTCTGTCCAGCCCTAGCCCCTGAGACTGACCCCAAAATTGGAGGCAGCGAAGCGATCGGAGGCAGACACGTTGGTGGAGGCGGTGGTGTGCGCGTAGTAGGCGTTGATGTTGGCAAGCAGGGTGCTCATGACAGCGGGTACCCCAGGGCACATATACTTGGAGGAGAGGCAGGCAAAGTGGCTGGTGGGTGGAAGCAGAAGGCACTGGGTCTGAGAACCAAGACGGTGGGGTCCCCAGAACTCTAAGACACCACTGTCTTCCCGTGTCCTTTCCTTCTGGCTCAGTTCTTTGAGTTTCTATGGAATGTCTGTGTCCTTTCTTCCATGCTTTTGAATGTAAGTTTTCATCTTGTAGCCCAAGATGGTTTCACATCCAATATGTAGCCAAGGATGGCCCTGAGCTCCAGATCCTTTGGCCTCAGCCTGAGTACTGATGCCTTGGGTGTGCCCCTCCCCGCCCCCACGCCCGCCTCTAGCTCTCGGCTGGCTGCTGCTTTTCTCACCTCTCCCTGGTTCTCTAGCCCCTACCTCCCAATAGCAGCATCCTGATAATCTCCCGGGAATGTGGCATACTCCCTTCCCCAGATCTGCCAGTGTTGCCTAGGCCCCGCCAACCCGCTGCACCCTCACGTCATGGCTTGGTAGATGGACTCAACGCCATAGCGCATGGCAAACTCATCCACGATCTCCTGGGCTGTCTCATCGTAGTAAACCTTCCATGCGTCGTCACCCTTGGCATCGGGAATCTTCACCACCCCATTGTTCTGCACGTCCGTCACAAAGTGGAACAGGTTCTATACCAAGGAGACATGGCATTGGGAATGGAGAAGAAGCTGACCCCGGCCAACCTTCCAGGCCCTCGCCCATCATCCTCCAGCACCCAGGTTCCACATGTGCACTGACACTAGTCCTTAGCCACACACACACCCATCCACCCACCACCTGAGTCCCCCACAAATCTTATCCATTTCTTGTATTTCCATTTGTTCACCCATCAATTTGTCTCCCCATCCACCAACTACTTTTCCAAGTATCCAACTACCCACAAATCCACCCAAGACCATTCAACATTCTGTGCATCCTCTGTCATCTACCTGATCTCTCAGTCATGCCCCAATTGCTCCCTAACTCTGTTGACCCTTATTCTTTATCCCTCCAGTTAGTAATCCATACATTGAGTCCCACTTATTTGAGCAGCTCCACTTAGGGACAGATTTCTCTGCATAAGGCCAGGCAGGGGTAGGCGAGCTCAGCACTGGAGCCCAGCTATGAGTGCAGCCATGAGAGCTGGCTTGGAGGCCCACAGGAAGGGTCCCTGGGGCTGGGCTTTGATGCAGGAGTAGTGGTTTCTCAGGCAGAGGGGACTGTGTAAGGAACCACACCGTGTGTGTGGGGAGGAAGGATGTGGTGATGAAGGAGCCAGCTGTATGCTTCTTGGTCCTTGGGGCTCACCTCATGCAGACAGGTGTACTGCACGTGGTAGGGTGCCACCTTCTCCTCCCCTTTGATCTCCACACTGATGTGAAGCCGGATGGCCCCCGACACGGCCGACTTGTCCGTTCTCTTATCTGTGGGTTATGAGGGAGGACGTGAGGGGAGTCTCAGGGCAGCAGGTCTGCTGTAATACACAGAAGCCTTGCAGCCCCCCTGACCCCTGGGTCTCTCTTGCGCTGCATGTCCTGGGTCATCCTTTCTCCATCTTCAAGACCGCCTAAGCCCTGCTCTCACTCACCCAGATTGTACCACACATCCATCTCGCCGCTAAGCGTCCGCACCTCGATGATTGTCTGCCCTAGGAAGTCATCAGACTCCCTCTTAAACCTCTGTTTCACACGGGATTTTATGTCGTCATCTTCATCCCAGACACGAACCTTGATCCGGTCAGAGGAGTTGTGACATTCACTGTGTAGGGAGTCAGACCAAAGGGCAGGCATCAGGCAGCTGCCTTGTGTCCTGTTTCAGAGGTCCCTAAAAACTAACCTAGAGGCAAGGCTACTCTGGAACTGGGAACCCAGCCAGTTACTCACAAATGGAAATTCTCTTCCCACACTGGGTTGAGGTTCCCGTAGATGGTTTTTGTCCTTTTCTTGGTTTTCCCAACCTGGACGGTGACATAAGGGTCACTGGATCCTGTCTTGTCCTTGGCCTGCAAGCCCTGGGCACAGACCACTGAAAGACACACCACACAAATGTGTTTTCAAGATGGGGAACTTGCCAAAAGCAGTCACTAGCACATGGCCCAGGAGATCTGTGACATGGGCCAGCCACGGCGACAGCCCAGCTAGTCTTGCTAGAAAGTTGCCACAGGGCTCCAAAGCTGATGCATCTACCCTTCCCATATATCCACCCATCCATCTCTCCATCCACCATCTACTCATCCATCCACCTACCCATCCCTCCATCCACCCCTCCATCCTTCCCTCCCTCTCTCTACCTACCCTGCCATCCTGCCACCTACCGACCTATCCAAGCCTTTATCCACTCATCATTCTACCAACTCACCCATCAACCTATCCACCCACCCTTCCATTCACCCACTCCTCTCTCCTGTTGTCCACCTACCCATTTCATCAATATGCTAGCTCCCTACTCATTTACTCACCACCCTTCCACCCATCTATCTATTGTCATCTATCCACCTATACATCCTACCTCATACCCAAGCCTCAAACCTCATCCATCCATCTATCCATCCATCCAGCTACCCATCCATCACCCATCCACCCACTTATGCACCATAGGTGGGACCACTCTCGTATGCATGCTAGAAGCAGCTTCCCTGAGATCCACCTCAAGCTGCAACCCTCCCTCGGTTCCAAGCACCCCTCGGGTCTCTCCCCAGGGCTGTCTGTACATGCGCACCCGTGATGCTAATTTTGGCAGACCACTTGGATGTGCCGTCCAGCACGCTCTGCTTGACAGCCTTCATCTGCTGTGTGTGCGCACTCTTGGTGACCGCGAAGATCTCTTGGATAAGCTCGAAGATCTCAGGCTTGTTGCGCTCGCGGATCTTCATGCGGTCCTTCAGCACCATGATGATATTCTGCGTGCGGTCTTCAGCGCCATGCTTGGAACTCTTCTCAGCCGCCCCTGCCGTTGCAGATGTACCGGGCCTTGGTGTCCAGCTGCTAGCCTCCAACCCTGACGTGTCACCAAAGCGCCCTACTCCTGGCTAAGCTACGCCCTCTGAGGCTGCTCTGGATTGGCCACTCCCATGAGGTTCTCCTCACCTGGAATCTCCTTCCCTCCCAGAGCCCTGAGTCTCCGCCCATCCCCTGGCCCCACCCTAGGTATTTCCCTGTCAGTCATACCCTGAATTTTCTGTCCACTGAGTCCTGCCCTAGGTATCAGAGTGAGTCATGCCTACACAGAGTCTCCACCTACCTACAAACCTAGTGCCAGCTGAGGGCACATCCCACTGAGATGCGGTCCTCCAAGCCACACCCTCTAGGACACACTCTGCATGAGGCCCCATCCCCTCTAAGACTTCCTTGTCACTCACCCATCACCCTGTCTGAGTGAGCATCACAGCCTTCCTGCCAGGTGGGCACCCTTCCTCTCAAAGCCCTGCCCTGTTAGATCATCAGCACATTGGGACTCAGTCTCTTAGTCCCCTCCCCTCCTGAGGACCTCCTTTCTCTAAGGCAGAGTAGTAGGGCAGTCTCCTGTCTCACCCAAAAGCCCCTTTGCAGACAAGCACCCGCTGCCTCTGCCTCCTCAGCTTTTCTCCACTCCTGCAGCCCCATGGCCTGTCCCAGCTCATAAAATTCTCAACATTCCAATGCTGCAGCCCCTTAATATAGTTCCTCATGTTGTAATGACCCCCAATCAATTATTTGGTTGCTACTTAACAACTGTAATTTTGCTACTGTTACGAATCATAATGTAAATATGCAGGATATGTGATATGCGAGCCCCCACAAGTTGAGAACCACTTTGCAGAAATCTTGAGGAGCCAGGTCCCTAAGCTAAGCCCCGTCCACATAACCACGCCTGTTGCCTTACCTCTGACTCATTATACAAGTAGCACCTCCATTTCACCGCCAGAAGAACCCTGAGCTATCGCAGCCAGAGATTGAGGGCTTTCCCACTTCCCCTCAGCTCACTCAGTCAAGCTGACCACGCAGCTCAACCCTCCCGGCCTGGTCCACTCCAGCCCCCTCCCCCCGTCTGTGGCCCCTACCTGTCCCTCATGGTGCAGGCGGTCTAGCTAACAATGACCGTCTCAGTCCCGCCCCTCAATGTCTGGCCCCGCCCCTTACGCTGCAGGCAATCCGCATTGAGCAGGTCCTGGCACTTCTCGTGGCACTTAACACCGCACTCGGTGCATCGCATGCCCTGCCGCGCGATGCCCCACAGCAGCCCCTCGCACTCATAGCAGTAGGTGGGTGTGGTGGCCGTCCACACCTCGAAGTTGTGCGGCGTGGTGCAGGAGATGGGGTAGATTAAGGCTTGCAGGGTCTTCTTGTAAACGTGATTTTTCTGCAGAGGAACAAGGGCCGTATGGAATGCGGGAGTCTCAGACACCCCGACTCCCCCCAGCCCCCGCTCTTACATCGTCGCGGAGCTCCTTCCAGAGCTCCCTACTCACCAGCTCTTCATTGTTCAACGTGCTGGAGGCCAAGGCCGAGGTGATGCCCGCCTTCCGCGACTGCACCAACGACTGTGATAAGAAGGTCGCCAGTGAGTGCAGGCCACACAAGGGAAGTCTCAGTGCCTGGACTGGGGACTGGGTCAGAAGGAATCCTGGGGGGCGAATTTCCCACACCCCTAAGGTGGGACTTGGGAGACACCCACTAAGCAAAACTCTCAGCTGGGTCGTGATGAATAAAGGTAGCTCTGTGTATGAGAACACCTGTTCTTCTCACCCACACAGGGGTAACAGCTAAAAGATCCCCCAACAAGCATGTCTGGAGAGAGACCTCCATCACCGTCACTCACCATAGCCTGAGGTCCAGGATGCAGGAGGGTGGAAATTAAGGTACATTAGTCTCAAGGATTGCCTGGGCAGTCCCCAGCCTCAGGGCCGCCCTGGGCAGTGGTACAGGCCGTGCACTGCTCCTAGCAGTCCCACTCAGGGTGGGAGCATGGAACTGCTCACCAGGTCGCTCACGAGGGGAATGGGCTTCCGCTTCCTGATGTCTGGCATGCTGTCAATGATGATAAGGCCACCACCAGGACTGCAAGACAACGGGACACTGAGGGCCCAGACTTGTGCCCCAGCCTTACACCCATCACTAGAGGTGCAGAACCCCCAACCTCCCCATGGGCTGAGAGTTCAACTGTCAGGCAAAAACAAAATCAAGCAAGCCTAGGAGTGTGACCTTTCTTTGGAATTTCGGCTCTCATATGGGTAAGTTGGCATAGACTTAACAAAAGAAAACAAAAAAATACTGAGCCAGGTGATGGTGGCCCACGCCTTTAGTCACAACTTTAAAGGCAGAGGCAGGCATATCTCTGTGAGTTCCGGGCCAGCCTGGTCTACAGAGTGAGTTCCCGGACAGTCAGGGCTACACAGAGAAACCTTTTCTCAAAAATAATAAATAAATAACAACAAACTATTTTCTCCTCTCAATATGCGATCCTCTTGACACTCCACCCCTGTATGAGCAACAGGTGTGAACCAGCCTTGAGCTCTGGTTTTAAAATATCCCCCCTTAGCCGGGATACACTGCTCACCCGCCTTTGAACCATAGAGAGTTGGACATCTCTCCTTCTCCTCGGGCCTGCAGGAAGGACAGAAAACAGACACACTGGTCACCCCTCTATTCCTGAGGCAAGCTATTCACCCCCTTCTGTCTCCCACATGGGTGAGGAATTAGGAAAGCCAGGCCCTACATCTCCCTGTGTAGCCCTTGGCTTTCTGGACTCTAACCTGTAAAACAGGCTGCAAGAGGCAGAGAGCCTGCCTCTCTGTCAATCAAACATCCGTCAATCCTGAACACTTGACATCATTCCGCTCACTTGGTCTTGTTGGACTCTCTCTCTCTCTCTCTCTCTCTCTCTCTCTCTCTCTCTCTCTCTCTATCTCTCTGTCTCTGACCTGCAATCCCCCTGCCTCAACCTCTCAAGTGCTGGAATGACTGCCCCGTGTCATCACATCTAGCTAAACATCTCTAATTTTTTTTATTGTTTCATTTATTTACATTCCAAATGTTGCCCCCCCCTTCCTGGTCCCCCCTCCAAGAGTTCTTTACACCCCACCCTCACCCCTTTGCCTCTGAAAGGGTGCTCCCATCCCACCCCTGAGCATCCCTAACTTAAATTTTTATTATGACTATTTTTATGTATGGATGTTGTGTCTGCATTTGTATCTGTGCGTCATGTGTGTGCTCCGGGTGCCCACAGAGGCCAGAAGAGGGGTGTCTGGCCCTTTGGATCTGGAGTTGCAGACAGTTCTGAGCTGCCATATGGGTGCTGGGAACCAAACTTGGGGTCCTGTGTGAGAGCAGCCAGCTCTCTTAACTGTTTAGCCATCTCTCCAGCCCCTTAAATCCTATTCTTAAATGGGCAAGGAATCCAGTTTGGAATGTCTGTAGTGCGACTTCGGGTGACCTAAGTGTCCTGCTTCCTGGTGCTCCTGCCCAGTTTGGACGGTTATCTGGACATCAACACAGCTCTGTGCAAAGCTGAACTAAACTAAGGAGCCTTCAGAAGGCTCACTGTGACGTCCAACTTCACCTGCCACTCTTCCTGCAGGCGGGAAGGACCTCTCTGCCAAATACCAATTCTAACACTGACCTCTGACCTCTCACCGCTGTCCTATCCTCAGTCTTTACTCCTGAGACTGATCCCTTACATGGCCTTTCCAGTCTCAGGCTTCCAATTCAGATCATTACAGATTTGGAAAGTCCAGCTTCCACGGGGCCAGCATGTGGAGCAGAGCATCTGATAGGGCCACGAGAGTTGAGGCAGGGACCCTCACATCTGTCTGCAAAGGGGCTGTAGAACTGTGTTTGAGGGTGGTGGGCGTGGTATTGCTGGGGTAGGGTGGGCGTGGCCTGCTGGCTGTGGGTAGGTGGTGAGCATGGGCTTATTGGGTAGGGTGAAATGATGAGTATAATATTGTTGAGGAGGGGAAGGGTGTCGAATGTGGTCTTGCTGGTTTATGGGCTGATGGGCAGGTCTTGGTGAGCGTGGCCTCTGTGGTGGGCGTGGCCTCCACGGTGGCTGTAGACGGGTGTGGACACGGACTGACTGTGTCACTCACCTCCTGCAGCTGCATGCGCACCTTGTTGAAGGCTCGCAACCAGTTGGCTTTGGCCCTGGACATGGCATCCTGCCCTTCCTGGCCCTCCTCCTCCTCTCGAGACCTGAAACTAAGCCGGGGAAGGCGGGCAGGGTCTCAGAACGGCTCTGTGGGATCCCAGCCTCCCGCTCCAGCTCTGCCTACACATCATGCTGCTCTCAGAGGCCCACAGAGCTCTCTCAGTGCTGCCCTGCACCTCAGTTCCTCCAGATACCTCTCCTCAGACTTGGGGGGCTCGGCTTCCGGTGCACGCTCTGCAGCTGCCTTCTCCTCAGGTGTGGCTGCTTTGGGGACGCCTTTGACCACTTCGGGGGCCTCTGTAGGCACAGCTGAAACCTTGTCATCCTTCTGAGGCGCAGCCGTTGGGAAGCTGATCCGCTTGAACTCTTTGGGCTCAGCCACAGTGATGTCCTCCTGCTGGGTGTAGCTGGCCAGGTCATCAGGCACCTCCTCCTCCTCCTCCAAATCCTCTTCCTCCAACTCCTCCTCCCCCTCCTCCTCCAGCTCCTCCTCCTCCTCCAGCTCCTCCTCCTCAGGCAGCTCCTCATCTTCCAGGTCCTCCAGGTCCTCCAAATCCTCATCATCCTGGTCCCAGCGGGGTGAGTCCTTGTGGTAACTCACAGAGCTGTGACAGGAGTGATAAGAGTCGCGGTCCCTCTCGTCGTCCAACTCCGAGCCCTGCAGGCTGTGTTCATCTGGGTCGAAGTCCTCGCTCAGCTGTGAGCTGCCCTGGCTCAGCTCCCCGGATGAAGCATAGCGGCTGCTGCCTGTGGGGCTGTGGAGAAACAGTCAGACCTTGGCCACACCACCATCCCCCCCCCCCAACACCATCACCCAGGGTGTGCTCAACAAAGTCAGAGTGCCTACTGTGTGCTCATTCCTGCTCGAGAGACCAGGAGCAAGGCTGCACCACCCAGGCCCGTGAGCAGCATGACATGAGTGCTTATGTGTACTCGATGCTGGAACATGGAGCACACATCTGCTCATCGTGGAATGAGCATCTACTGGGGAGCTCATCCTTTTCTGCTCCAGGAACACAGGTCCCTCTATCAGCCATGCGTGCTTATCATGGATCAAGCAGCCTTTGTGTCTGTGTTAGTGCTCAACATTAGGAACACCGGGACACACCAGCCAGGCACTTACTCGGCATGTTGGGTACATGCTGCTGTTCAGGCACTGAGAGGCACTGGCTTAACTGAGACTCACAGACCCTTGCTCTACTGGTATAGCGTCAGCCATCTCAGCAATCTCAACCTGTGCACCCACTCTTCCTTCCCTGCAGCCCGTGACACGCTGCCATGCCCAGTCATCTATTATAAGCTCCTAATGTTCAACCTAGATTATTCCAAACAGAACCTGTCCCTGCCCATAGCCAAACCACCTTGTTTGGCAGTTTGGATGTCAACCAGGGGTGATGTGCACACACATTCCTAGTGGTGAGGTTTTGAAGTGCACCGCAGGGCTGAGCTGGCGGAGAAGCTGCAGTCCACCACCCCTGCTTACTCAGGGTAGGATTAGCTTGTACCAGAGTCTTCCCTACTGGCTTCCATTGGCTGGGTCCGAATCCATTCCAATGAGTCCCCCTGGCTCCTTGAACCCTTGATGGAAACCTTCACCTTTGATGGGGAGACCCCAGCACCATGCTCCAGAAAGCCTTCTGTGATGTCCCTGTCCTCAACTGACCCACCCCGCAGCAGGTCCTGGTCCACGCATGCCCTTTGCGGGTGCAGGAGCTAGCCCCAGCCACACCAGGCAGCATGGGGATCAGGGCAGTGGTCTCAGTACACAGACTCTGCCTCAAGTCCATTGCTGCTCCTTAGACTTGTATATAGCCTCCCCACAGCCAAGCTTATGTGGCCCGCACCCTGTCCCACCATCTGTCCCTCTCGGAGATCGCCACAAGACACCACCAGTCGAGCAGAGGGTACTTGCAGTTCAGTTGGCATACTGCCTGAGTGGCATGTGTGAAGGAAGCCTTGGCTTCCGTCCCTGGCATGGCATAAACCAGGAGTGGTACCTGTCATTGTTACAGTTGGTAGGTGAGGGCGGGAAGCACATGGAGCCAGAAGGGGGCTCGTACACAGGAATAGAGGTGGCAGCTAAGCCTTGCTTTTGATTTTTTGAAACAGGGTCTCATGTAGTCCAGGCTATCCCACAACTCCCTATACAACTAGAAAAGGCTCTGGAAGCGACTACCATAGGTCTCAGTGGAATATAAGGGCTTGCCACCAAGTCTGGTGACTTGAGTTCAAAGCCACAAAGCAGTGGGGGGGGGGGAAGCCAACAACTTGTTGTCTGACTCCCTAACACACGATATAACACACGTACCCCCAAACAAAATAAATGTAATTTTAAAATGTAAATAGTGTGAGATGAGCCGGTACATTCCCGGCCACTCCCCCGCTCCACAGCCACCTGAGCGCCCGCGGCTCAGAGAACTCCTCATAGCTGTGCATGGAGTCACTGTAGGACTCCCGGGACCCCAGAGGGGGCGGCCTCACGGAGTACTGGTGCACAGAGGCGTTGGGCTGCGAAGTCGTATAGTAGGGCGGTGGGATGCTGTTGCTGGTCTCACTCCTATAGTCACTGTCTCGGTCATCTACCGCACTGTCGGGGTCGTCATCTGCAGAGAAGAGGAGGGAGAGGAAGGGTGAAGACTGGAGAGCACACAGTGGGTCTAAGCCAGCCTCCCTCTGGGGCGTCTTCATCCTCAGCTACAGCATTGACAGAGGCTCTAGCAGGAGGAAGGACAGAAGGAAGCTTCCGATGTGTCAGCTGTGCGGCCTGGGAGGATGGTGATCCATCGACTGGGACAAGGCCAGCACCGTGAAGGGGACTCCGGGCTCACAGAGCCGCTCGCGCTCACTTCCTAGCAGAGCGCGCCCTCTAGCGGTCGCTGAACAAATGTCAATCAGGACCGTTTGCTGTGCTCACCGCAGCACCTGGCTTTTGTTTTTAGCTAAAGCTACCTACAGGAAAGATACCCTAATTGGAGTCTGTGCTTTCTACCAACTGTTTATAAAAGTGTTAGATTATTCCTGACGTGGTGGCACATTTAATCCCAGCACTTGGGAGTCAGAGGCAGGTGGATCTCTGAGTCTGAGGCCAGCCTGGTCTACAGAGTGAGTTCCAGGACAGCCAGGGCTACACAGAGAAACCCTGCCTCGGAAAAAATTATATTACATGTATTCATTGTAGGGGCACATGTGACACAGCATGTGTGTAGAAGCCAGAAAATATTGCAGGAATCAGCTCTCGCCTTCTGCTGTGGGTGATGGAGCCTGAACTGAGATTGAGTTCCCACTGAGCCATCCCACCTGCTCCAACACAGGGTTCTTGACCAAACTGCCTACCACTTTGGCTTGGAGAGAATCATCCACTTTGAGCCCCACTAGTTTCCATTTGACACAACCAGACTGAGGCTTTAACCAGAAGTATCTGCTTTGCACAGGCGGCACTGGAAAAGAGGGCCTCACGGATGCTGGGCGGATGTTTGGGTCGACAAGGGTGCGAATGGCTTAGGAAACTGTGGTACCCTCAAGGACACGGACGGCCCTGGCTGCTGTTGATGACCAGGCCCCACTCTCCTGCATTGGTGTGACATGGGGCCACTTCTAGAGTAGTGATAGGGGCACAGAGATGGGGATGTGGGGGTGAGGTCACATATGGGGCCATGTAATGAGGGGCCTTGGGGTCTTCAAGACGCCCACTTCCGTGAGAGCTTGTTACTTACTCTGTTCTCCCCAGCCAAAGTAATTCCAGTTGCCTAGGAGGGAACAGGCACAGTGAACCTCAGCTGCCCTCTCTTCCCCCCCCATCCCCCTCAGCAAGGAAAGCAGGTTTCTGATTCCCCCCAGGGCACCACCTTTCCATGTCCCCATACTACCTCCAGCATGGGAATTTAAAAAGCAAAACAAAACGAAAGACGAGCCTCCAAACAAACAAACAAACAAACAAACAAACAAAACCTCCACAGGGACTGCGCCTCCCCTCCTCCTCTTGGCCTGAGGATCTGAGATAGACTTTCTCACAGGCTCTTGTGCTCCCCAACCAGGCTGGACCACACTGGGCTGTGAGCTACTTCAGTGACAGACAGGAACAGTGCACTAGCTCTGCAGTAGCTGGCTGCTGCTCAGAAACCTGAGGCAGGGGGATGGCTGAAGCCCAGGAATTCTAGTCAGGCTGGGTCACACAAGAGTCCAAGGGTCCCTAAGACAGTGGTGGCTGATGTAGTGGGATGGGGTCCCTCAGCCCTGGACTCCATGCCTGGCTTGGCCCTGGCTGTCACTTTCAGGCCATCCAGGCAGCTGCTGGGACACAGTAAAGCAGGAACTGCGCACCAGACTTGGCCGCTAGACTGAGCAGAGGGGGAGCGGGCAGAGGGGGAGCGGGCAGAGGGGGAGCGGAGCAGGCACAGGCGGGGTGGGCGGCGGCACTCACAGCACTGGCTGCTGGGCACTGGCAGCGGCTTGTCCTGCTGGTCCTGGAAGGAGTACTGGGGAGGGGACAGCGTGTCAGGGACCAGGAGCAGGACAGAGAGACGAAGAAGGCGAACAAAGAGGAGCAGCCGCGGCCCTTTGCTGTGCCCCTCCTTCCCCTGCCCCCCAAGAACACCGCATGGGTTTGAATTGTGGATTGGGACACTCTGAGCACAGAAGGGAGAGCCGCCTAAGGCTGGGACGGCAGGGAAGATGGGGCATTTCATGTCTCCATGTGTCCCTGGAGAGGTTGGGTCAGGAAGCTCACCTGGGGGTGACTCACCTCATCCTGGTCACGCATAGCATTCAGCTGCTCCAGCTTCTTGGCCCAGTAGCGTGCCTCCTCCTCAGGGATGTCTACAAGCAGAACCTTCACGTCCCAGACTCTGGGGACCCCACGGCCTCCCTCCCTTGGGCTCTGGTTCAGTGATGTGGGGAGTTCCTGGGGAACCCCAGGGACAGATGGAGGGGGAGGGGCAGGAAGCCAGGAGCTCCGGAAGGGATTGTGAGGACCTTGAAGGCTACAGCCTCCCTAGCTCATTCCCAAGTGGGCACTGTGACCTTGGGCTTGGCCACACACCCTGGGACTCACCCAAGGGCAGCTCGAAATGAGCGTCCAGGAGGATGCGATGGAAGGTGGGGTCCTTGGTACCACAGATCTCACTGTCCGCCATGATGGCCTGAGAGTCCAGTGTGAGCCACTCTCCCGGGCCCTCCTGGGCATGGGTGAAGGCATGGGACAGGGGTCAGGGCCCTGGGGGGAGGGCAGGACCCAAACACGGGCTGCACACTAGCCTCTCTTGAGGTAACCTCCTCAAGCTGCTCCCCCTCACCTTACAGCAAAGGTTAGACCCCACTTCCCAGGTGAAGGGTTTTACAGTTGTGGCTCCAGACAGTAGACCCAGTTCCTGGTCACCCTCAGAAAGCTGCCCAAGGGAGTGAGGCCCCCACACTGCTCAGGCAAACAAGCACTGTGAGCACCGGGGGGGGGGGGTCTTTCTAACTCTCCATTTCTTTACTACTCATACTGTGACAACCTTCCACGGAGAACACTGCGGCTCCCATGGGGTTCAGGCTACCATCAACCTGGCCACGGAGAACATCCTGGGTCCCCTTCAAGCTACTTCTGGCTCTGGGTCTCATGGCTGCTGCGTGTCTGCTGCATGGCTGCTGTGTGACTACTGTATGACTGCTGCATGTCTACTGTGTGGCTACTGCATGGCTGCTGCATGACTGCTGTATGGCTGCTGCATGGTTGCTGCGTGACTGCTGTGTGGCTGATGTGTGTCTGCTGTGTGCTGCTGCGTGACTACTGTATGACTGCTGCATGTCTGCTGTGTGGCTGCTGCATGGTTGCTGCGTGACTGCTGTGTGGCTGATGTGTGTCTGCTGTGTGCTGCTGCGTGACTACTGTATGACTGTTGCATGTCTGCTGTGTGACTACTGTATGACTGTTGCATGTCTGCTGCGTGACTACTGTATGACTGCTGCATGTCTGCTGTGTGCTGCTGTGTGACTACTGTATGACTGT
>NC_034608.1:86413792-86425208 GCF_900095145.1 Mus pahari
GTGTGACTACTGTATGACTGCTACATGTCTGCTGTGTGGCTGCTGTGTGCTGCTGCGTGACTACTGTATGACTGTTGCATGTCTGCTGCGTGACTGCTACGTTTGCTCCTTCCCTTTCTTCAGTTATTTGTGGATTAAATAACAAACACAAGCCTTGTCAAAGCCTGGACCACCCTGGGTGCTGTCAGTCCCCAGGAGCTCCTGGTTACCAGCCTGGCTTCCAATGAGCCCACAGTCCTGGGACAGAAACCCTGGGACCCACAAGGCCAGGAAAGAGCAGGCTGGACCCTTAACTGGCAATACATCCCTGGTGGAATTCTCTGGTGAATGCTTTAAGTCACTAGGTGGTGGCCCAAACTGAGTACATGGGTAGGGGGAGCAAGTCTTTCTTTAGACACAGCCCGAGTCTCTGCAGGCCCTCTTCTCCACCTGTCACTCACCTCATTGGACTGGCGGATGGTCCGCAGCGGGATCCACACAGTACCCACCATCGTGTCCCAGATGAGACCCTTGTTCCACACTTCCACGGTCAGGCCTAGATCCAGGCGGTTGATCTCACTGTGTGCACAGCACAGGGGGATGGGAAGGAGAGAAGGCAGGCTGAGAGAGGTCAGTGCGCTGGCCTGAGGACACATAGCATACTGCAGTAGGAAGCCAGACCTGGAGGAGCCAGTGCCAAGAAAGGCAAGGCACTGATTCATTCTATGGAGGGGAAACTGAGGCCCCAGGGAAGAGCTTGTAGCTCAGACTATTGTAGGCAGCCAGAGATGAATCTGGAAGAGGAGGACTGGGAACAGACGGTAGAACTCACCCTCATCTTGCCGGCCCTTCGTGGGGTCATGAGACCCCAGCAAGGCTGGGAAGGCGAGGAATGCACTCCTCCCTGACCATTCTCCTCTTGGGGTATAACTCGGGGTTCACTCCTGTAACATGTGACTTCTCTGGGCCTCCTTTTCTTCATCTATTAAATGGGACTCACGGTAGCAACCCCTCAGCGCATTGTGCACAGTTGATTTAAAAGAATGAAAAGAATCACAAAATAGGGTGTGGCCCAGGTACTGGACATCAGAACAGATGTGACGAGGAGCAGACGTGTTGGCACACACCTGTGCGATCAGCACTCGGGGGACTGAGGCAGGAGGATCAGGCTTCAGGTCATCTTCAGTGATACAGAGGTCAGCCTGGGCTACTTGAGACCCTGTCTTAGAAACAGATAAAGCAGAGCCTAACAGAGAGACTGTTTTGTAAATGTGGACGGTGTGGCCTGCCTGGCTGGGGCTTGACAGAGGAGGGAATACGTATTCGGTGACTAGTGTTTGTTGTGCATCCCCTACCGGACTGATTCCTGTGTAGTGTACCCTCGGAGGTCCCCGTGGGCTCCCACCTTCCTTACAGCGGAGGCTGGGAGCTAAACAAGGCAGGAGTGAGGAACCCCTCCCCCGCCCCGCGGTAAAGTGTGCAGAGGAGCCAGGAGGTAGCAGCTTGGCTGCGGGTCAGGGAAGGCGTCCTGGAGGGGGCGGCCAGCTGGTGGGGGGGGGGCGGGCGGTGCAAAGGCTGAGAGGATGGAGCTGGGGGAGCTGCTGGGTGACACTGAGGCCTTTCAGCATGGATAATCTTTTCCTCTGCCTGGAGGCGAACACCCTACAGGGAGTAAAGGGGAGGGCGGAGGAGCAGGGCTTGGGTTGGGGTAGAGGGGCCGGGGTGGCTGTGGCCTGTGGGCACGGGAGGTGGGGCCTCGCTGGCTGAGAACACGCTTTCTTAGGTGGGCGTGTCGGGCATAAAGAAGGGCCTGGAGGCAGGTGTAGGGCCGGGGTTTGTAACGTGGCCGGCCACAGGGGAGACAGGGAGGGGGATGGGCAAGCAGTGCGGGGGGTGTGGGAGGAGCCAGCTACCGAGCTGGATTATTGTGGGTGGGGTTTGTGGTGGGTCAAGTGTGGGCAGAGCCTTCGGTAGGATGGCCGGAAGAGGGCTGTGGGAGCCTACAATGGGCGTGGTTATGTGCGAGACGTTCTGGTGGGAGGGGATGCTTACGGGGGGCGTGTTTGTGTGGGCGGGGCCTGTCCGGGTTGGGGCTTTGTGTGGGCGGGGCAGTGGTGGACCGGACTTTTCAGCAGCTGGAGGGTTTTTGTGGACAGGGCTTCTGGCTGAAGCAGTCCTCAGTGGGGGGACCTTGTGGGGTCTGTGGTGGGCGTGTCAGAGGCGGCTGCTGTGGGCGTGGTTCCTAGTGGTAAGGCCGGGGAGGGCGGGGCCGCAAACTCACAACATGAAGTCCTGCTCCCAGCTAGGCTGGCTGCCGCGTACAGCTATGGTAGTGCTCTTCACGTTCTGCACCTTCAGCGTCACGTACGTGTTGAACTTCTCTGCAGCGGGAGAGCGGGGCAATGGCCGGCTGTTCCCTCCTGGGTCCGTATGCTTATCTCAACCCGGAGGGTGGCCCAGCAGACCCGGGTCCCAGAACCGCCAGTTATCATCCATTCTTAAAATTACACGGGGAAATGGAGGCCAGGTCTAAAGGGTTTGGTTTTCCTCTGGGAAGACCGACAGGAGGGACTAACAGACCATATAGGAGATGGTGAGTTCAAGGCCAGCCTCAGCTACAGAATGAGTTCCGCTAGCCCAGCCAGCTTAGGGAGACCCTGTCGTAAAGTATACAGACAGTCTGGGGCTAGGGCTGGGGTTTGGTGCGGCGGCGTGTGCAAGCCTCGGATTCCCCTTGGGTCTCAGGCGCTGCCTACCCTTGGGTTCTTCTCCAGGAGGACCCCTGACCTGGTTGGGGGACAAAGCTCACTCCTAAGATGAACCTCTGCATGGCAGCAGCTGCCAAAGTCCTTCCTCAGGCCAAGGAGACCAGCCGAACAGACAGGACCACAGTTGACAGTTGACGGGGACAGTACAGGACAGTTAGGACAGAACACTTACCTTGGGCACCGTCAAACTTGGCTTTTTTGACTGTGAAGAGACAGAGATGGAGAGAGCCAGGAGGGTCGTGGGGATGAGAGAGAGAGAGAGAGAGAGAGAGAGAGAGAGAGAGAGAGAGAGAGAGAGAGGCAGAGGCAGACATGGAGACACAGAGAGACGTGGGGAAAAGAGATATAGGAGAGAGAGATGGAGGGAGGATTATCAGGCAGGGAGGAGGAGGAGAGAGAAGAGGCCATCAGATAGCCGCAGAGCAAAGGGCACCTGGCCCATGGGCACAGCCTTCCCTTTCCCCAGCCTCCCTTATGGGCTCTTGACCCCATCTCTAATAAAGCTGGAACTGGGGAACTGGCAGGAGGCCTCCCCTTAGAGGCCTTCCAGGATGACATAGACATATGAAGATGAGGGGACAATCCTAGGACCCTGGCTCAGCGGTCACCTCATCAGTGCAAAGCCTGGTGTAAGCAGAGCCTGTGGTCAGATCCACCAGTCCCTCCCAAGTGTCCTTCCCCTCCCTTCCTAGGTCTGTGTAGACAGCAGGCAAACCCAGAGCATGGAGGATAAAAGACTTGGAAAGCCAGGCTTTCCTGTCTTCTCAGCCCTCGCTCCTAGACCCCATCAGCAGAGCTGGCTCCTGGTGACTAGGGACAGCCCATGAGAGACAATCTCATACACATGAGTGATTTTTACTTCACCAATAACAACACACACAAACACGCATGCACACACACGCACGCGCGCACACACACACACACACACACGCACGCACGCACGCGCACGCTCACATGCAACACACACGCACGCATGCGCACGCTCACATGCACACACACATGCACGCACACACGCACACACATGCACACACGCGCACATACACACATGCACATGCGCATGTGCACGTTCCAGACCTTGAGATTCTCTGTCGGAGCTCCTATGCTATCACCCAGCCCCTGTTGAAAAGCTCATTTTTAAAATGCCAATAGGGGCTGGTGAGATGGCTCAGTGGGTAAGAGCACCCGACTGCTCTCCTGAAGGTCCAGAGTTCAAATCCCAGCAACCACATGGTGGCTCATAACCATCCGTAACAAGATCTGACTCCCTCTTCTGGAGTGTCTGAAGACAGCTACAGTGTACTTACATATAATAAATAAATAAATCTTTAAAAAAAAAAATAAATAAAATGCCAATAAATTTGGCTTCGTGCCTTGCACACAAAGGATTGTAGAGCGTGAATGGGGGAGGGGAAAGGCATTCAGCCCCAGGGTGAGGAAAGGCTGAGCTACATCCTAAAGCTCTGAGCCTTCATCGTAAGTTCACTGTGTTCTCCACATCCTCCCAGACCTCCAGGCTGCTGTCTCCTCCATCTCTCTGTCATGTCTCCCTTCTCCATAACCCTCAGCGTCTGTGCAGCAGGCCCTGTGGCTGGAGGGTTAAGGCTGTTCAGGTCCTGCAAACCCTTGCTGGCTGGCTGCTCTGACAACCCAAGCCAGGCTTAGCCTGAGCTAGGACTCAGGAAACCCAGGACCTGAGTAAGGATAATCTGTGGAGGGGGTGCAGCCACGGTGGGGGAGGAGCCCGGAGGAGGGTAGTTAGTGGTGAGGTCTGCAGCAGAGCCTGGTATGGAAGTTTCTGGGAGAGAAAGGGAGTCTGAGAAGGAGAAAGGTGGGATGTTCACAAGAGGGTTTAGGGTGTCTGTGCAAGGAATCCGTGTGTCTGGGGGCAGGGAAGGGTGTCAGAGCAGGGGGAGGGAGAGGACACCTGGGGGAGGGAGAATGTCAGAGCAGGGGAGGGGGAGAGTATCTAGGAAAAGGTGTGTCAGAGCAGGGAAAGGGAGGGTGTGTGGGGGAGAAATAGGGTTTCAGAGCTGGGGGAATGGTGTGTCAGATGGGGAGGAGGGTGTCTGGGGGGAGAAATAGGATTTCAGAGCTGGGGGAAGGCTGTGTCAGAGCAGGGGGAGGAGGCTGGGAGTCTGGGAGATGCAGGTCAGGGGTTCCGGGTGTCTGGGGAGTAGTGGGTGGGGTCATGCTCGAGCAACTGCTCCGTGTATATGTGTGTGTGTTCCCCATCACGTCCCCAGTCACTGCCGAGTCACATCCTGCCACCTCCCAGTGCTGGGGTCAGCGGCGGAAGCGCCTTGTCTGCTCAGCTATTTATAGCACACCGAGGCCACTAGCGATTCGGGTTCCGGCACCTTTCACGGCCTCAGTTTCCCTGCTGCCCCTCCTTTTGATCCCTTGTCACCCGCACTATTTTTATTCTCTGGCTGGCAGCCTCAGATACTCAGATAAGATTTCTGATTAAAGACCACTGTCTAGGGGAAACTTGTCCAGATCCATAGGGCAGGGTGGGGAACCTGGTCACCAGGGCACAGGACACACTAAGCAAGGCCACCAGACCTTCAGGGAGCCATGGATGACAACAGAACGATGCTAGCTGCGGCCTGGGAACCGGGGAGGGACAAAGCCGGGGGCTATCACCCTCCATCGTACAGTAACAGGAAGGAGCCAGGAGGCAGCACAAACTTGCTGGATAGTGTCAGCTGTACGGCAGCTGGGAACTGCGTTTTGCAAAGGATTCTGGGAAAGGAGGAAGGAGACAGACTATGGAGGTCAGGCACCTCACTGAAGGACCCTGACTCAACCTTCTTGCCCAGCCCACAGCCAGCCAGGCAGTCCTCTCCCTACTGTGTGGCCCTAGGCAAGTGGATGAACCTCTCTGGGGCTCAGTTTTCCTCATCTGTGTAGTGGGGTTACTATGATGGATGGGCAGGTTGAACTCTGGTACTATTCAAGTTTCAAGACAAATTTATACCCCCCCCTCTCTCCCTCCCTCCTCTGTTCATCCTGTTCCTGAAATAGTTATGGAACCTTTAAGACCTACACTTGCCATGCCAGCACTCTAGAGGCTAAGGCAGGAAGATGAGTTCAAAGCCAGCCTCTGCAACCCAGTGGGGTCAGGAAATGGTGGTGGGAGGTGTAGCTGGGGGGAGTTCAGCCTTTCATAAGTCTCTCTCTCAAGCAGGGCGGTGGTGGCAGCAGTGGCGCACGCCTTTAATCCCAGCACTTGGGAGGGAGAGGCAGGNGGATTTCTGAGTTCAAGGCCAGCCTGGTCTACAGAGTGAGTTCCAGGACAGCCAGGGCTATACAGAGAAACCCTGTCTCAAAAAAACAAAAAACCAAACTAAACCAAAATAAAATAATAATCATAAAATAAATAATAAACAACACAAAAGAACTCTCTCTCTCTCTCTCTCTCTCTCTCTCTCTCTCTCTCTCTCTCTCTCTCGTAGTTGTTTGATTGTTTGTGTTTTCTTTTTTTCTTTCTTTGGAGACAGGGTTTCTCTGTGTAGCCCTGGCTGTCTTGGCACTCACTCTGTAGACCAGGCTGGCCTCGAACTCACAGAGATCCGCCTGCCTCTGCCTCCCAAGTGCTAGGATTAAGGTGTGTACCACCATGCCCGGCTAAAATATCTTTTTTTTTTAAATGGAAGAAGGCGCTGTAAGCTACTAGGAAAAAACCAAACCCTGAATTCAGATCCCCTAGAGAGCCAGACTGCCTGTGTCTTTTGTAACCGCAGCTCTAGGGAAGCAGGGACAAATGGATCCCGGGGTCCACTGGCCAGCCAATCTGTGTGCTCAGTTTCAGTAAGAGAGTAGGCCTCAACAAAGTGGGATATGCCTCAGCGGACTTCTTGCCACCAAACCTAATGGCCGAGGCACCTGGGGTCCTCACAGTGGAGGGAGAGAGCAGAGACCCAACATTGGTTTTTTGTTTTTTGTTTTTTGACCTCCTCATACCTTCATACATGGCTTCTTGCAAAGTCAGGTGAGATCACAGGTCTAACATGTACGTAGTGTATCTGCCTGTGAACAAGTATGTTTCAGGAGGTGTGGTCAAGTATGTGCCTGTGTTGGGATGGGAAGGGATATTTTTTCCCACATTTTCCTCTGTATGTGTGACAGGGCTTGTTTAGCCCAGGCTGGCCTCAACTCCTGAATCCCTGCCTCTGCCTCCCAAGTTCTGAGATGATGGCATGTGCTGACAGGTTCGGTATATGCAGTGCTGGGGGTGAAACACAGGCCTTCGTGCATCCTGGACATCACTGTACCAACTGAGCTGCAAGCACTGTACCAACTGAGCTGCAAGCACTGTACCAACTGAGCTGCAAGCACTGAACCAACTGAGCTGCAAGCACTGTACCAACTGAGCTGTGACCACTGTACCAACTGAGCTATGAGCACTGTACTAACTGAGCTATGAGCACTGTATCAACTGAGCTGCAAGCACTGTACTAACTGAGCTATGAGCACTGTACCAACTGAGCTGCAAGCATTGTACCAACTGAGCTATGAGCACTGTACCAACTGAGCTATGAGCACTGTACCAACCGAGCTATGAGCACTGTACCAACTGAGCTGCAAGCACTGTACCAACTGAGCTATGAGCACTGTACCAACTGAGCTGCAAGCACTGTACCAACTGAACTATGAGCACTGTAGCAAGCACTCTGCATACTGAGCCTCAGCTCCTGCCTATCTATGTGTATATACTAAACGTTCCTTAGCATCCTGTGTGTACAATCTAGATCTGTGTATCTGCAACATGGAAGCTTTCATTGCAGAGGAGCCTGGAGCCCCCATATACCCAACGGCAGCCCTAGCCATAAAGGGTCCATGGGGAGGGTCGTGGGTGGTTGGAATGAAGGTGTTCCCTGACTGTGAGGGCGAGTTCAGGTCCACTGGACATCTCCAGGCCCAGCTTTACCAGGCCCCACCTGCACCTCCCTGCCTGTTTCCTCTCCCCAGAGCCCTACCCTCCATTCCCTGCTCTGCCCACCGTGGTATCCAGGGAATTCAGTACAAATGTCCTCTGGGCCTGGCTTTCTGGAAGCCTCCTTTCTCAGGCTGCCCGCCCTCCACCCCCACAGCCGAGCCTCCGGTTTGCGTCAGAGTTGGGGGTGACGCTCCCCCCCCCCCGAGGCAGGATGGGAGGACAAGGGATTCAGGGAGCTCCGGAGGTGAGGATCCCCTTCACGTTCAGCTCCTCTTACTTCCCAGGCCTGGAGGCCGCGGCTACCCAGTAACCCTGGGCAGTCGGAACCTTCGAGGCACCGGGCCACAGAAAAGAGTTCCTGCTCCTTTAAGAACACCCGCGTCCCACAGACTGGAGCGGTGCACCGCGGGGCGCGGGCGGGCTGGGCCCGGTTTGTGAATGAAGCAGCGAGCGGAGGGGGGGGAGGGGACAGGGGGGAGGGGCGGAGGGGCGGGGCCATCTAGGGCTACACAGCCGCGGAGCTCAAATCCGCACACCCGCCGCCCAGGTCTCCCGCCGCCTGGGTTCTGAGGGGGATGGAGACTCGCCCTCTTCCTTACACGGCTTCCTGGAGGTGGGAAGGGGAAAGGGAGTAGGGGGTTCACCCCACCCCACAACGGTACCCGTACGCATCCCTACATGGCCAGTCGGTCGCCCAAGGTCTCCTGCTGTAGAGTTACCTCGCAGGCGTGCCTAGCCCCACCCGGAACTTCGAGGGGTGCAGGGGTCACACCTCTCCCGTGATTCCCTCCCTACCCTCCAAACGCGGAGCGTGGGCCTGGGCGTGGGCCTCGGTGCAGATGGCGTTTTGGCCCCAAAATAGCTGCTCCCCCACATCTCCTTCCCTTCCTCCAGCCCTAGGGGTGAGGCGGAGAGGGAGCCACGAGCTTCCGCGGAGCCTGCTGCTCTGTTTAGGGCACACTGGGGATCGGAGAGGTTGTCCCTACGCTCAGTCCGGGCCCATTACCCCCAAACGCCCCACCCTCGCGCGCACGGTCCGCCGTCTCCTCAGCCCCAACCAGGGCCTTTAAGCCCTCTACACAGGCGCCCCGAGCCCCGCATCCACTCGTGTGAGTGACAGGCAGGACACCTAGGGCTGATCCAAGTGCGCCCTGAAGCGCGCACCGGGGGTCCCCCTGCTGTGCAGCCCGATTCGGCTCATCCACGCACACCCCGCACCTTGCCCGAGTCCACGCAGCTCCTACCTCCCACGCACAGCAGAGACATGACTCCAGGCGGCTAGAGCGCGGCGGGCGCAGCGCGGGGCTCAGGGCTTATGCCGGGGCCCGGCCGCCGGCCATGTCGCTTCAGCACCGGGGGCGCGGACAGCGCCTGACGCGCTCTGACGCTGCGGCGCAGGCGGAGCCGGAGACGCGTGACGGGGCGGGGCCCGGCGGAAGCCTTAAAGGGCTCGTAAACTGCGGGGAGTCCAGGCCTGGTCGTTTCTGCTTCTTTGCTCTTTGGCTCAGCCTAGACGTTCTGTCCGTGCTCCGCCTACCTAGGTCTCCACGTTTCTATTTCCTCTCTGAGCCACCTAACCTGTGCTCTTGTTTTACATTCTCCTGGGTAACAGAACTGCAATTTGCTGTCAATTCCTCATTTTCAGTGCCCCAGGAAGCTGCTTGTTTATTATTATTATTTTGTTGTTGTTGTTTTTTAATCCGGGTACTGACACTTGTGAGACAAGTGCCCTACCTTCCCCGTATGAGACACATACTCTACCACAGGCACATATCTCTGCCCATTTTGTAACTTTATTTCTTGCGGGTCATGGGAGTAATAGATGTCTGTGAGTCTGTGGTCATCCTGGTCTGCATAGTGAGAGTCTGTCTCTAAACACCAAAACAAACAAAAAATACGTTTATTGGGTCTGGAGAGCTGCCCAGAGGCTAAGAGCACCAGCTGGTCTTCCAGAGACCCCAGCCTTCTGTTCCTTGCAACCACATGGCAGCTCTCAACCATCCACAGATGTGCACAGAAAGCAAAATAAATCTAAAAATTTCTATAAATTACATTGTTTATGTGTGTAGGAATGAGGCACACACATGTCACAGTGTCCATGGAGGTCAGAAGGCAACTTCCAGACTTGTTTCTCATTCCACTATGTGGGTTCCAGGAATAGAGTCAAGGCCTCCGGCTTGGCAGGAGGAGCTCACTGGGATATTGTACAGAGCTTCTTGATTTTCTTCCATGTGTGGAGTGTGTGGGTGTGTTTGTAAGAGAGAGTTTGCATGTGCCTGTGTGTGCATGTGAGTATGTTTGTGTGTGTCCATGTGTCTGTGTGTATGAGAGTGTGTATATGTCTATGTGAGTGTGTATGTGCTTGTGAGTGTGTGTATGAGTGTGTGTGTATGAGTGTGTCTCTGTGTGTGTCTGTATGTGTCTATGTCTGAGAGTGTGTGTGTGAGTGTGTCCATGTGTGTGTATGTGAGTGTGTCTGAGCATACACACCTGTGCATGTAAGCCCAGTGAACAACCCTGGATGCTGTTCCTCACACACAGGTCACTTATTCATCATTGTAGTTGTTGGTGGCAGTGTCTTACTGGCCCTAGGCTCACAGTTTAGACTGGCAGTTCCTGGAGAAGGGCCTGGAGGTATACATCAGCAGCTCCTCCTGAAGTCTGGAGACAGAATGGCGGCCACCTTGGCACCTCGGCTGCTCTAGTTAAAGTTTATTTGCATTTATTTTACATTCGTGACTGTTCTGCTTGTGTGTCTGTGTCCCACCTCAGTGCTTGGTGCCCACACAGGGGGGAGAGGGGTTGCAGTGGTGCTGAGCCACCTTGTGGGTGCTGGGAATCAAACTTGGGTCCTCTGGAGGAGCCAGTACTCCTAACCACTGAGACGCTCAATTCCCCTGCCCCTCCCCCTCCTTCTGCAGAGTGACCTTCATGCTTGCTCACATGCTGACAGATTATGTGTTGGTGTAAATTCTAGACTCCTCCTCAGTTTATAGGGGTGGCCCTATAGCCAGACAGCTAAGCCTCCTGTCTCTGCGCTGAGCAGCCTCCACTCCACCTCTGAGCCAGCTCCTCGAGGCCTGAGCGCCTTCCTTTTGTGTGCTTGGCTCCTGATTTCAATACTACCATGCTCATTGTCCTCCAAACAACCTACTGGGCCCTTCCTGCTGGGCCTCAGATTTCTATGTAAGGCCAGGTTGACCTCCAGCAGTCTCTGTCCCAGAACAAGGCAGAGGTTTCCTAGAGCACAGAGTGTTTGGGACAGGAGCCACATTCAGGTCTTACCCGGAATATTCCGTGACTGGCTGGGTGTGGCTCGGGGCGGACCCTATCCTATCTTAGTCTTCTATTGCTGGGAAGAGACCGTGACCGAGGAAACTCTTACAAAAGTAAACATCTAATTGGGGTTGTCTAAGAGTTTCAGAGGTTTAGTTCATGATCACCGTGGTGGGACACCTGGAAGTGCCCAGGCAGACATGACATTTCTCCATCGGAATCACAGGCAGCAGGAAGACACAAACTCTGAGCCTGGTCAAGCATTTGAAACTACAAAGCCCACCCCCAGTGACTCTTCCTCCAATAAGACCATGCCTCCTAATGGTGCCTCTTGCTGATGAGCCTAGAGGGGACATTCTTTTTTTTTTTTTTTTTTTTTTTAGGTTTTTCGAGACAGGGTTTCTCTGTATAGCCTTGGCTGTCCTGGAATTCACTTTGTAGACCAGGCTGGCCT
>NC_034608.1:86427488-86454798 GCF_900095145.1 Mus pahari
CCCCCAGTCCCTCACTGGGGGATTCTAGGCAGGGGCTCCACCCCTGAGCCACGCCCCCAGTCCTTCTCTGGGGGATTCTAGGCAGGGGCTCCACCAGTGAGCTGTGTGGCACATCTTGGTTTGCTCTACCAATCTTCTCCCTCATCGTCTGCATCACACGTGCTATCTCTTCACGGTTCCCTTCCTGCCATCTGTTTCCTCACGTCATCCTCTCCCAGACAAGAGGCCTGACCTGCTGTGTGTGCTGTTTAAGGAGTTGTGGATGCTCTGGGTCCGAGACACCCACCCGGAGGGACATCTGAGAACAGAACTTGGCGTGCTTTAGGGAAACACAGATGCACGGTCCCCTCCCCCAGCATCACTCCTAGTTCTGCACCATGCAGCAGGCACTGCCACTGGCAACAGATGGGTAACCGGAGGCACCAGGGTGCAGAGCCAGGGATGGAGGACTGGAGAACCGGCTCCTGCCATCACCATCTGAGGCCTAGTTCTTTTCAGAATCCTCCAAACTGTGCCTGTGGGTTCTAATGATGGAATTCAAGTCAATTTGTGTGGCGATAGCATATATTCCTCGCAAGCCTCATCTCATAGCTCTTGAGCAGAATAAAAGGCGAGGTTTTCAGAGGAAGTGGGGGCACGCCCAGCAAGCAGGTGGGCTTCCCAGGAGAAGGCCCCTCTTAGTTCATTAGGACTGGAGGCCCAGAGGTTTGGGTTTTTTCCGCCCGTAATTTTTTTTTTTTTTTAAAACATTACACAGTGTGTCTTTTAGGAGGTTAAAGGTTGGGGGCAGAGTGGAAACTGAAGCCTGAAGTGTGTTCTGGCCGCAGTAAGTCCCGGTCCGGGCTGGTTCAGGTTGCTCCAAGGACTTGCAAAGACAGGAGCCCGGGGAGGGGAGTGCTCTGTGAACTCAGGTCCCCAGCAGCCCCCTTGCCTTTCTGTCTCTGCACGGCTCCCACCCCAGAAGGGTGGCCTGCGGCACAGGTTTCTAGTCACCCCCCCCTGCCTCCCGCCCCGCCCCGCCCCCAGGGCGCCCTGACTTTCCGTAAATGACGGCGGCCAGGAAGCTCAGGGGCCGCACAGGAAGGAGCAGGGACTTTCCTGTCCCAGTCTCGGCTGTCCTTTGCCTCGACACAGCTGCAGGTAGGAGCGCGGGGCACGGGGTACCGGTGCAGGGCGCGGTGGTGCAGGCGCGGGAGCGGGAGTGGGGCGCTGCCTAGACACCGCACTGGTGGCTCAGCAGCGCGCATGCGCCGCGGGTTCCCTGCCCCCACCCTCCCCGTTCTAGGAGCGGGGAGGTAAAGGGCCTGAACTTTCCATTTGGTATAATCTCATACTTCTTTAATATTCGTATCCGCTTTGTTGTTTTATGTCTTACATTTTGAGGACTCCGTCCGTAGCCCTGCTGGCCTAGAAGTCACTATGTAGCCCCAAACTCATAGCAATCCTCCAGCCCCCTTCCCAGGAGCAACAAGAATTTGGGAAGACGATGTTGATGGTTTATTTTGTACACTTCTATAACATTTTAATCTGTTTTATTCTGCGTGAGTGTGCTTTGTACACGAGGTCGGAGGAGTGGATTCTCAACTTCTAACATGTGGATCTTGGGGACCAGCGGGCTTGGTGGCAAGCGCATCTTTACTCCCTAAGCCATGTTGGTCATCCTAATTTGTTTCTTGAGACAGTATCTGACCTTGAACATATAATGACAGTTGTGTACCACCACATCTGGTAATAGGCTAATGACTTCTTCAGTTCTCGATTTGAGACAGGGTTTCTCTGTGTAGCCCTGGCTGTCCTGGAACTCACTCTGTAGCCCAGGCTGGCTTTGAACTCAGAGATTCACCTGCCTCTGACTCCAGAGTGCTGGCATTAAAGGCGTGAGCCACAACTGCCCTTCTGCCTCCACCTCTGGAGTTTTCTGGTAACAGTGTGTGCCACCATGCCTACTTTTGTTGTCTTATCTTGGGAGGGTCACACATGCAGAGGTCAGAGGGCAAATTTATGCCGTCGGCATACCCTTTTCACCGTGAGAGCTTTGTTCGGACTTGGTTGTGAGCCACCTTCCTGGCCATGAGGACGGGTCTGAGCAGCTGAGGGGCTGTTTCCTGTCTTTTCTCTCGGGCTCAGGCCCCGCCCCTTGCCCTCAGCTGATCTGAAGGGTCGGAAGTGTATTTTCACAGGGGCCACTGCAGGGAACCTCCCTGCTGTGAGGACCAAAGAGGAGCATAAAATAGATGTTGGACATGGGCTTAAATGGGCTGAAGAGAGACCAGAAAGTGTGGGGAGACAACACAGGCCCCTGCGTGCCAATCCAGACTCATGCGCAGGACACCCATCACAGAAGCTTCTGGTTCCAGCCAAGATGGCCCTGTCGCCTTTAGACCCTTAGGGAATAAGACAGCTGTCCCCATTGTGTACACCTCTGCTTCCTGTTCAGACCTGTTCCTATAGCTGCTGTCAATTGCTCCTGCCTGCCTAGGATATTGGTTTGGCTCACTAGGCTAGGATGTGGAGGTTTGTGGATCAACTGGTGATGTCTGCCGGGGTGCAGAGACATGCATAGACCAGAAGACACCTAGTCCCCAGCTTGTCTGTCACTTGGGGGCATGTGGCTCTTCTTCCCTCTTTGTCACACCCCCTTCTCTGCCTCTCCAGGTTATACTCATGGCACCTCCAAGTGAGGAGACACCTCTGATCCCTCAGCGTTCTTGCAGCCTCTCATCCTCGGAGGCAGGAGCCCTGCACGTGCTCCTTCCTCCCCGGGGACCTGGGCCTCCCCAGCGACTGTCATTCTCTTTTGGGGACTACTTGGCCGAGGATCTGTGTGTGCGGGCTGCCAAGGCCTGTGGTGAGTGGATCCCTAGATGACCAGGCCATTTAGTTGCAACAGCTATTGAGAATGGGGGTGCTGGGATCTTGAGGGGTGTGTGGAATTTTGGTAAGGGAGGATCATGGGCTCTGCCCATGTCGTTGACTTGGGTGAACTGATACGGCCCATCCCTTCAGGCATCCTGCCTGTTTATCATTCGCTCTTCGCTCTGGCCACCGAGGACTTCTCTTGCTGGTTCCCCCCAAGCCACATCTTCTCCATAGAGGACGTGGACACTCAAGTCTTGGTCTACAGGCTACGGTAGGAAGTGAGCCCCTGGATTTACCTTCAGGGTAGTATTTCTATTCAGTCTGTAGTAGAGGCTCTTGAGACCAGAGAGGTTGGGCTGTTTACTGTAGGCCACACAGCACTTCAGTGACCAAACTTGAGCTCTGGGAAGCCAGAGCTGAGTGGGTCACCCCATTCTGAAACCCACAGCTTTTACTTCCCTGACTGGTTTGGGCTGGAGACATGTCACCGCTTTGGGCTGCGCAAAGATTTGACCAGTGCCATCCTTGACGTACATGTTTTAGAACATCTCTTTGCTCAGGTTGGTATTCTTCGGTGGGGAAGCTCAACCCAGGGATGGGGGACCCCAAGGTAACAAATCCCAGCACCCAGGATGGAACCTCACCTAACCACCCTCCTGTGGCTGACCCAGCACCGCAGTGACCTGGTGAGTGGGCGCCTCCCCGTGGGCCTTAGCATGAAGGACCAGGGAGAGTTCCTGAGCCTGGCAGTGCTGGACTTGGCCCAGATGGCTCGTGAGCAGGCCCAGCGCCCAGGAGAGCTGCTGAAGACGGTCAGGTGAGGGCCTCGAGCCAACTCTCCGTGGTCTCCTTTGGCTGTGGATCTAGGGCCCTATCGTTTTCCCTTACCGAACACACACCTCCTTCCCAACGTCGACTTGTGCAGCCACCCTCTCCGTCAGCCTGCTCCTGCCGAAAGGTCCCCCATGTCTGTCTCGTGTGTCCTTCGGGCCCCCTCACCACCCTAAGAGCTCGGCGTGCCCCCCACCCACAGTTACAAAGCCTGTCTGCCGCCCAGCCTGCGCGATGTGATCCAGGGCCAGAACTTCGTGACTCGCAGGCGCATCCGCAAGACCGTGGTCCATGCGCTGCGCCGCGTAGTCGCCTGCCAGGCCGACCGCTACGCGCTCATGGCCAAGTACATCCTGGACCTGGAACGGCTACATCCAGCGGCCACTACCGAGGCCTTCCGTGTGGGGCTCCCGGGCGCCCAGGAGGAGCTGGGGCTTCTGCGTGTGGCGGGGGGCAACGGCATCGCCTGGAGCTCCGGGGATCAGGAGGTGCTGGGGCTGGGCCTTGAGAAGAGGGGTCTGTGGGGAAGCGTGGCGGTTTGTAAAGAAGCCGGTCTGGAGGAAACAAATCAGGAAAAGGGGCTAGCCGGGGCGGGACTGATTGCACTACGGGGCGGGGGTGGTGGTGGTGGTGGTGAGGGGTCAATCAGAGGTGGGCCCGGGGGTGGAGCTACCCAGGAACTGGACCTGGGGGCGTGACCAGAAGGGTGAGACTAGATAGGGGGCGGGGACGGACAGATTGGGTCGGTGGGCGTGACCTGACCAGGCCAGTCTCAGTCCCCTAACCCCGCCCTCCCCCCTCGTTAGTGGAGGTGGGAAGGAGGAAGAAGGGGAGGCTGTGCTGGATCAGGTCTGTAATCCTCTGGCTTCTGCCTGTCCTTTCTTCCTCAGCTTTTCCAGACCTTCTGTGACTTTCCGGAAATCGTGGATGTCAGCATCAAGCAGGCCCCACGCGTGGGTCCCGCAGGGGAGCACCGGCTAGTCACCGTCACCAGGATGGACGGCCACATCCTGGTGGGTCTTTGCACCCGTTATTCTGGTGCTGATCCTGGGAGAGGGGTGGGCTCTGTTGTTGCTGAAGAGTTCTCCCGCGCAGGAAGCGGAGTTTCCGGGGCTGCCTGAGGCGCTGTCCTTCGTGGCCCTCGTGGATGGATACTTTCGCCTGATCTGCGACTCCAGGCATTATTTCTGCAAGGAGGTGGCACCGCCGCGGCTGCTGGAGGAGGAGGCGGAGCTGTGCCATGGACCCATCACGTTAGGAGCTGGTTGGGGTCACAGTGGGAACGGGGCTGGGCAGCGAGGACTGTCTGGGTTGGACCTGGCTGCTGTCTTGAACCAGGTTAGACTTTGCCATACACAAGCTGAAGGCCGCTGGCTCCCTCCCGGGCACCTACATTCTCCGCCGCAGCCCGCAGGACTATGACAGCTTTCTTCTTACTGCCTGCGTCCAGGTTGGTTTACTGTTGGTTCCAGGATGGCTTCCTGGAGGAAGTGACACCTGAGCTGGGACAGAAAGAGGTGTTTTTATTTCTCCTTGAAGAGCACTGGCCTGTAATCCTAGAATTTAAGAGACTGAGGCAGGATCAAGTTTACAGGTCAGCCTAAGCTATATAGAGAAATTATGTTGTCTCATGGAGGAAAAGGTTTTTTCCACCAAGCCCAAGGGTGCTCTTTCATCCATGGCATTCACAGCATGAGAGGACAGAACTGACACCCTAAATCCCGTTTGACCTTCACACGTGCAAGGTGGCTTGCATCTACACAGAAATACACATAAGTGAATGTAATTTTAAGAACTCAAAAAAGCTCAGGAAACAGATTCCCAGCATGGGGGCGGGGGGAGGAGAAGCATCCTTAGAGGTTGGAGACAGAACTGAGCATACAGTCTTCCAGAAAGACGAGAAGGGGTGGGGAGCTCTGCTCCACACCTGGCTCAGGTCGAGGTCCTCTTTGCAGACTCCTCTTGGCCCCGACTACAAGGGCTGCCTCATCCGCCAGGACCCCAGCGGGGCTTTCTCCCTGGTCGGCCTCAGCCAGCCACACAGAAGCCTGCGGGAGCTGCTTGCAGCCTGCTGGCATTCCGGGCTGCGCTTAGATGGCGCTGCCCTGAACCTCACATCCTGCTGCGCTCCCAGACCCAAGGGTGAGTCAGTTCCTCCCCTAACCAGCCCGGCAGCTCTTGGGTGGTAGCGGAAACCAAAGACCATGGCGATTAGGACAGAAAACACGACTTTTTGGCACAGTGTTCAGACACCAAGCCAGTTATTTTCAGTTGGCCGCCGTTTCTCACTTCTTCCCATGGGTGAATGTCACTAAAGCGAACCCCTGCTGGGACACGTCTCCCCTCTGTGGTGTCCTGGCTGACACAGACCATGGCGGCCTGGAGGGAAACCAGTACATTCAAATCAGCCCCAAGTCTGAATCTCAGGAGCGACTTCCGGAGGCGCCCCAGGCTAAGTATGGGGAGTCTAAATCTTGGAAACCTTTGCCTCTGACTTCTGCTTTCTTGCCACCCAGAAAAGTCCAATTTGATCGTGGTGCGAAGGGGCTGCACCCCCTCGCCTGCCCCTGGCTGCTCCCCGTCCTGCTGTGCGCTGACGCAGCTGAGCTTCCACACAATCCCAGAGGACAGCCTGGAGTGGGTGAGGGTCCCCAGGGTGGAAGTCAGGGCCGGGGCCCTTTTGGGAGGACGTGGAAGCCACCTTCAACTGTCCTCGCCTGGGTGTCTCCCCCGCAGCACGAGAACCTGGGTCACGGCTCTTTTACCAAGATCTTCCGTGGCCGCAGGCGGGAGGTCGTGGATGGTGAGACACATGACTCAGAAGTCCTCCTGAAGGTCATGGACTCCAGACATCGGAACTGCATGGAGGTGCGGAGGGGACCAGAGAAGGTCATGCAGGAACTGGGACCTGGCAGGAGGCTTGCTGGAACCTAGAAGTTCAAGACCAGACTGAGGGACATAGTGGGACTCCATCAACCAAAGTAGAGTTAGCCACGCTGAGCTTGGTTGTGAAACACAGCAACACAGCATGAGGAGGCTGGAGAGGAACACAGGGTGTGTGTGTGTGTGTGTGTGTGTGTGTGTGTGTGTGTATGTACATGTAGATGTCATGTCCAACTGTTGGTGAGCATGACATCTGCAAGGCCAAGGGCAGGACTAAGGGAGGATGAGAGTTCAGCTCTTCCCCAAGCCCATCACAGCATGAGAGACTTAAGGTAGCTTCTAGTGGGACTTCTGACCCACTCTGAGCCCAACTGGGGACTAATGGGGGAGGAATCCACACATCTGCTCTCCCCTCCCCTTAGTCTTTTCTGGAAGCCGCAAGCTTGATGAGCCAAGTATCCTACCCGCACCTGGTGTTACTGCACGGCGTCTGCATGGCTGGAGACAGTGAGCCCCACACCACGCCCCACCCCAGCCCTGCCCCTCCTCCACCCTGCTCGACCTGCATGCCTCTGATACCCTTAAGGTCATCACCCCATACGCACCCACCTCACACCCCAGGCCCACCGATCCATTTCCATCTTGCCGGCTAATTGCTATGCAACATTCCCCCGCCCCACCCTGTGCCAACCCCTTCTGAATCTTGGCTGTATCTATTCAGTTGAGCTGCTAGGAAGCAGAAGTCCAGCCTGTGCTAAGAGCAGAGGGCAGATGGGGGCAGGGCCTGCTTGTTGGGAACAAAAAAATGGGGGCAAGAAGCGGGGGGCGGGGAGAAATAGCCCACGTCCGGCCAGAGTTTCTGTGCTCTGGGCAGGTGGACTTGGGAAGGCTGCCAGATGCTTTCCGCTTGGCCCCAGGTGGGCATCTAAGCCTCTGACCCAACTTGGCAGGAGGTGGACATGGGGCAGCCCCCAACTGGGGACCCCGAGGCCACACCCTGTCGCCCTGGGGTTGTAGGAGAGAGGGATGAGGGAAGAGGTTCCCAACACTGACCAGAGTGTGCAGTGGATCTTGATGGAGCAGAGACTCTCTATGGTTTAGAGGCTTTATTATAGAAATGCAGGGGGAAAGAGAGAGAGAGAGAGAGAGAGAGAGAGTAGTAAGAGGGAGAGAGGAGAGAAGACAGAGAGAAAGGGAAGAGGAGAGAGAAGTGATAGATAAGAGAACAAAGGAGTGAGAGAGTAAGAGTAAGAGAGCGAGGTGGGGGCCCTTTTATGGTCTTCACTGTTGCTAGGTAACTGGGGAGGAGTTTAGCCTGAAGGTCAGAAGCTTGGGCCATTGCTTACATGACTACTGACCATGCTTCTCTTGTGGGGCTGTGGGAAGCGGTAACTTAGGCAGGAGCCAGAGTTCCAGGAGCATGAGGGAACGCCTACAATGTCATGTAGGTGAATTGTGACCATCGGGGTTCAGACCTCAGCTCGACTGGAGACCAGCCTGCAATTCCCCACACCTGCTGAGCACTTGTCACCTGTATCACTCCACTTGTCACCACCCCACTCTCCCCGTCCCCAGGCATCATGGTGCAGGAATTTGTGTACCTAGGAGCAATTGACACGTACCTGCGAAAGCGTGGCCACCTGGTGTCAGCCAGCTGGAAATTGCAGGTGACCAAGCAGCTGGCATATGCCCTTAACTACTTGGTGAGTGTCCCTGTGTCCATATTGAGGCGTCCTCTGCGGACGGGGAAGTGAGACGGGTTCTGTAGTTTGGATAGGAGCTCAGTAAGGACACAAGCAAATGTTCCAGAATGAAGAAACTGGGTGTGAGCGGCCCAGAGGGCTGACAGTGTCAAGGGAGAGCACTGTGAACCCATGGATGTCTAGGGAAGCAGTGGCCAGGCATGGGGGGGGGGCAGGGCATAGAGATGGAAACTGGTGAGAAGAGGGGGTGTCTTGAATGGCGGGATGTGGGGCTTTAACTGTCCCTAAAGTCGTGGGAAGGTAGAGAAAGGGGTGTGGTGCTTAAGGATGGGTATGGTCAGTGTAAGGGGATGTTAGGGTTACAAGACATGGCTTCACGGGCCTACAGTGGTTGCCAAAGCCTGTTCTGTGCGGGCGGCATCAGATGGGCTTAGAAGGATGCAGAAGCGTTTGCATAGTAGTGTTCATCGAATGCTCGCACACACAAATGCTCGCACACACAAATGCTCACACACACAAATGCTCACACACACAAATGCTTGCACACACAAATGCTCGCACACACAAATGCTCACACACACTTCCCTGTTCCCGCCTGTAACACTTAGGAGGACAAAGGCCTTCCTCATGGCAACGTCTCAGCACGGAAGGTGCTCCTGGCTCGAGAGGGGGTTGATGGGAATCCACCTTTCATCAAGCTGAGTGATCCTGGTGTCAGTCCTACTGTGCTGAGCCTGGAAAGTGAGTACAGGCTAGCCTCACCCACTATACTCTGTGTCTGCAGCCACACGTGGTCACACAGGGCCTGCACCGGCAAAGGGGACACTTTGTGCAAAGGTGACCATGACAGTTCTCACTCCCATGTCCTCCAGTGCTCACTGACAGGATTCCCTGGGTGGCCCCTGAGTGTCTCCAGGAAGCCCAGACGCTCGGCTTGGAAGCTGACAAGTGGGGCTTTGGAGCCACCACGTGGGAGGTGTTCAGCGGGGGACCCGCGCACATCACCTCGCTGGAGCCCGCCAAAGTCAGAACCGGTGGTCTCGGCCTTTTGGGCCCGGTGAGGGGAGGGGGATATCATGAGGGTAGGGTTAAATCGCGTGATGGGCATCGCAACACCGAAGTGAACCCTCGCCCCATAGAAGCTGAAGTTCTATGAGGACCGGGGACAGCTGCCCGCCCTCAAATGGACAGAACTGGCGGGGCTTATCACACAGTGCATGGCGTATGATCCTGGCCGGCGCCCCTCCTTCCGAGCTATCCTCAGAGACCTCAACGGCCTCATTACATCAGGTACCGGAGGGAGGGGAGCAGGGCGGAGAGGGTCCTTGAGCTGGGTCCAGAAAGTTTGCTGGTTCTAGCGGTAAGCGTGAGCTAAGACAGCTGCTGCAACAGTTTTGCAGTGTAGCCCAGGTTGGTGGTTTACAATGTAGCCCAAACTAGCTTCTCAGACTGGATTTCTCCCTGCCTCACTGTCACCGGTGCTGGGATTTGGTTTTATTTTGTTACTCTTAAATTTTGTCTCATGTTCTCATCTGAGGGTATCCGAGTCACAGACTGCCGTCACTGCATGGCTCTGTCCCCAGGGTCCCCTTGTGTCTGTAGCCGTTGGGGTCCCACAGACTGTGTCTTTGCCCGGACAGTGGTCGTTCTCACTCCCCACGAAGTACCCGTGGGCGTCTCATAACGCACAGAGAGCAAGGTTCAGGTGGAGTTTACACACCAGTTCAGTTTGGGATTGAGGCAGAGATTTACCACTTACCCCACTTGCTCACTCAATCCCCGCTCTAGATTACGAGCTCCTCTCAGACCCCACACCTGGCATCCCGAGTCCCCGAGATGAGCTGTGCGGTGGCGCCCAGCTCTATGCCTGCCAGGACCCCGCCATATTCGAGGAGAGACACCTTAAGTACATCTCCTTGCTGGGCAAGGTGAGTGGGCGGGCATGTGGGGGCGGAGCGTGGGAGGGTGAATGGATCAGGTGGACACTGCCCTCTCATCCTACCACAGGGCAACTTTGGCAGCGTGGAGCTGTGCCGCTACGACCCTCTGGGGGACAATACGGGACCCCTGGTGGCAGTGAAGCAGCTACAGCACAGCGGGCCAGACCAGCAGAGGGACTTCCAGCGGGAGATTCAGATCCTTAAGGCTCTTCACAGCGACTTTATCGTCAAGTACCGCGGAGTCAGCTATGGGCCTGGTGAGCGGCAGCAGCATCTCGGGAAGGGGTTCGAGTCCCGCTTCTACCCTTTCCCAGTCGGGCCCGTGTTGAGAAAGGTCGTTAACTCCCATGAATCTCAGCTTCCATAGCTGGGGGTTGAACGAATCAATGCACCCGGTAGAAGGTGCTCGAGAGCTACTGTCGCTGTCTGCAGGTCGCCAGAGCCTGCGTTTGGTGATGGAGTACCTGCCCAGCGGCTGCCTGCGGGACTTCCTGCAGCGCCACCGCGCACGCCTGCACACCGACCGCCTATTGCTGTTCGCCTGGCAGATTTGCAAGGTGGGAGCAGCGCGGAGATCGGGATAGGGACTCTGTGGTCCGGGATCCCGGGCCCACGTGCTATCACGGCCCTCTACAGGGCATGGAGTACCTGGGCGCGCGCCGCTGCGTGCACCGTGACCTGGCTGCGCGCAACATCCTGGTGGAGAGCGAGGCGCATGTGAAGATCGCGGACTTTGGCCTCGCTAAGCTGCTGCCCCTCGGAAAGGATTACTACGTGGTCCGCGAGCCTGGTCAAAGCCCCATCTTTTGGTACAAGACCAAGACTCCAGACGTCACGCCCACTGAGCCCCTACTCCCGTACTCTACAGCCTCAAACCGGTCCAGACCCAGCTCCACCTCACTAGCCCTGCTCTCGCAAAGGCCTCGCTCATAGCAGGGTCAGCCCTGTAGCCACGCTACACGAAGCCATGCCTACAACTCTACAGATGAACCCCGCTCAACTGTGTAGTCAGGACTACCCCACCCACTCCACGGAGTGATGCTCCACCGGCTTAGCCACGCCCCCCATTGTTCGAGCTCCATTCTCCGCGACCAGTCTGCCAAGTCTGCAGACAGGTCTCTTTTCTAGCTCCGCCTCTCCGCACGGCCCTGCCTTTCACGCTCTATAGGGTCCGCCCCTCTTAGCGTCACCTACTTCTGTCCGTCTTACTCTGCTCTCCGGTCGCTGGTTCCTCCCCTTAAGACACTTAAGCCTATCTGCCCAGGCACTTTCCAAGTTGCCTGTCATCCAATGTTGACCCTACCCAAAGCCCGGTCCTTAACACTTAGGAGTCCCTCTCTCAGCCTGGCCACGCCCACAGCTCACCAGACAGCCTCTGAGTCGCCTTCTGAGGGCGGTGCTAGTAGGAAGTCTCCTGACCACTCCCCTTTCCTCGCCCCAGACTGGCCACACCTCACACTGACCGCTCCCTCCCCAGGCCACTGTTTCATACCCTGCCCCCTGGCCACACCCTTCTCTGACCACACCTCTATCCCGCTCTCAGGTACGCCCCGGAGTCCCTATCAGACAACATCTTCTCCCGCCAATCTGACGTGTGGAGCTTCGGAGTGGTGCTGTACGAGCTCTTCACCTACTGCGACAAGAGCTGCAGTCCATCCGCTGTGCGTCGCCTGCCCCATCCCTCGATCCTTCCTTTTGATCTCCAAATCCCCTCCTGACCTCTAGACCCTATCCTGACCCCAGCCCTCCCTCCTGACCTCCCGACCATCTCCTGACCCCAGTCCTCCCTCCTGAATCCCAGTCCTTCCTCCTCACTTCCAGATCCCCTCTTGACCCCAGCCCTTCCCCTGACTACTGAGCCCTTCCTCGTGACGTCAGCCCCTTCCTGACCCTAACAGTCCTGCCCTAACTTGCTCCTCTCCCGCAGGAGTTTCTACGCATGATGGGGCCTGAGCGTGAAGGACCCCCGCTCTGCCGCCTTCTGGAGCTGCTGGCAGAGGGCCGACGCCTCCCACCACCTCCCACCTGCCCCACCGAGGTGAGGAGGCGGGACTCAAGTTTCTCAGTTTCAATTCTTGATTGACAGCAGTGGTCCTGACTGGGAATACTTTACAGGATAAGGGAGGCTCAGCTTCTAGGGCTTCAGAAATGTTTTCACTTTTGCTGAGGCCAAGGCCTTGCTATGTAGCCTTGTCTGGCCTGGAACTCGACATCCTCCTGCCTCAGTCTCTCCTGAACTGAGAAGATAAATGTATGTGCCACCACAACCACTCCCAACTCCATATTTCAATTTTTCTTTTATTATTTACTTATTTATTTTTTACAGTGCTGAGATTTGAAGCCAGGGTCTTATTCATGCTAGGCAAGCACTCTCCCTGTGTCATGATAATTCTAGGGGGTGTCGCAGGCCGCTTCAAGGAGTGAATGGCGCCTATTGGAGGAGCTGGGAGAGGTCATTCCCAGTAGGAGACATGGCTGTGGGCTGGGGTGGAGTAGGAGAAGCAGATGTGCGGTGAGGCGGGGGATGTGTGCCTGTCACCCTAGCCATCTGCAGGCTAGGGCAGGAGGGTTGCCACAGGCAAACTTAGTTTCTGTTCAGAGATCCATAAGGAGCCATGGAGAGGTGTCATTAAACTGAGTGGAAACCACGCCTCTCAACTCAGGCACCGCCCACCTTGATTCCCACCATCAGGTTCAGGAGCTCATGCAGCTGTGCTGGGCGCCCAGCCCGCAGGACCGGCCAGCCTTCGGCACCCTGAGCCCCCAGCTGGACGCGCTGTGGCGTGGAAGACCCGGATAGCAGCCAGGGGTGAGAGTGAGCTTGGTTACTATGATCTGGCTGTGTGACCTCAGGCAGGAAACTGTCCCTTTCTGGGCCCCCATCACCCGCTTGTTCCCTCTGGCCACGCCTTCCCATCATTCTTTCCTCCCAGAATGGGGATATTAAATATGTGACCCCAGGCTCTGCGTAGTTGTCATCTCCTCTGGAAATGCCTTACTGGCACGTCTGCCTTCTGTAGAACTCACAACCCACGTCCCAGCAGCACCTTAGACTTGGCCAGAAACCCACCCAGACCCCCCAACCCTCTCTTGACTTCAGGTCTGTGCCCAGTCCCTTGCTCCCCTGTCTGTGGGCTTCTAGGGGCTCTGAAAGCCTCAGCCTGGCCTCCTGACAGACTGGGTTCTGTGAGTGTTTGTTGAATGAATTCAATAGAAAAGATGGTTTGTGACTGGAGTTGGGGGTGTAGAAGAGCTGGCTTACAGGGTGTGCTATAGGCTTGGGGGGACAAGTGTGGGGCCGGAGGGAGGCACAGCTGGGAGAGTAGAGGTCTTGGCCAGACCCCAAGGACACCCCATCCCCTCCTGCTCAGCTGCGGTCCTTGGCTCGCCAGGGGAACTGGTTCCGGGCAGAGGCGGTCCTAGGGGCAGAGGCCAAGGCTGGAGCTAGGCTACACCAGCCCTGTGCACCCCAGGACAGTGTCTGCAGTCACCCAGAACAGTCCGGAGGTGGTGAAACAGTAAAGGAACTATTTAGACTTATCCTTTCGTCTTCCAGCCTCAATTTCCCTCTTTGACAAAACCAAGTTATAAATACCTCCTCCCACCTCCTTTACAACCCAAACTGCCTCCAACTCACAGCAATTCTCCTGCCTCAACTTTTCCAGTGGTAGCAATACATGTGGGCGTCACCCTTACAAAGGGGAGGGGCGCTTGGCTTATTTTAAATGTTGGGGAGGGGCTCCTGGCACAGTGCTGGACCTGGGAGAGGACTTCAAGGTCCCAAGCTGGACACACAGCCCCTGACCGTGACTCGAGCCTCGACCTTCTGGGTGCTGCTCGCCTGTGTTCCCGCCAAGGCCCGTGGGCGGCGCGAGGTGGTTATAAGGAGCATCCCTGCTCACTGCCTCCTGCCACCATGCGCGCGCCGCTGCTACTGATGGTCCTGGCTCTGGGGTCCGCGCTGCGCTCCCCGCAGCCCCCTGAGGCGCGCGCCAAGCTCTGCGGCCACCACCTGGTGCGCACGCTGGTGCGGGTGTGCGGCGGCCCGCGCTGGTCACCCGAGACCACGCAGCCTGTGGAGACCCGGGACCGTGAGTGGGGACAAGCGGGGCGGATGGACACGCGTGGATAACCGAGGGGGAGACGCTGGCACGGTGATGCCCCCTCCTGATAACAAAGACTGGAGTTCTCATGGATTTTTAGATTTTAATTTTTCCCTATTTTTGGATTTTTGGGACGGAGTCTCATGTGGACCAGGCTGGACTCAAACTCACAAAGTAGTCAAGCTGAGCTGCTTGTTTTACTAGACTTGAGTACTTAGCTGACTGGCATAAGCCACCAGTCAGTTTATTATTTATTAAAGACAGATTCTTACTAGGAAACCTAAAGTCATTTCAAAGTCACGGGAACCCTCCTGCCTCAGCAGGAGGGATATGGCCCTTTCTGGGGATTCTGGGCAGGAACTCTACCTCCAGGCCCAGAGGATGAAGAGGACAGAGGTCCCTGTGTCCCTGGGCACAGCCGTGGGTGGCGATTGTAGGAATGTATGGTCCCCTCCTGAAGCAGAGGGTGCCGTCCAGGGTTTCACAGGGTGAATCCAGGACTGCGTGCAGTTCTAGGGATCTCACCCTTCCATGGCCACAAACTGGGGTGTACAGTAGGTATATGGGCACACACAGTTGGGAGGTGAGTGTGGCACCAGGTGAGAGTTACGTAGTATTCAGCAGGCGCTCTATATGTGCTCCTTTGTCTCTGGCCGGTGTCGGTGAGGGACTTAAGCTGACTTCTGTTCGCCCACAGGGGAGCTGCTGCAGTGGCTAGAGCAAAGACATCTCCTGCACGCGCTGGTCGCCGACGCGGATCCAGCGCTAGACCCGCAGCTTCCTCGCCATGCTTCTCAGCGCCAGCGCCGCAGCGCGGCCACCAACGCTGTGCACCGCTGCTGTCTCACTGGCTGCACCCAGCAAGACCTGTTGGGTCTGTGTCCCCACTGAAGGGGCACAGGGCTCAGGCGGTGCATCCTCAATTGCTCCCCACCTTCCGGCTGTGTCATTGCAACACCCCGGTTTGCCTTGGAGGATCCTTAGTTTATTTGTAGATTGCAGAAAGCGAGGACCATAGGTCCTGTCCCCAAAGAGCCCCATCATGACATGTGCCCACTTCCTCCCTGTGTCCCGAATAGTCTAAATAAAAAAGCAACTTCATACTCCCCCCCCTGGGAAAAGCAACAAGGAGGGGGGATGCAGGATGTGACTCTGCTCTGGTCACACATGGACCTGAGGCACCACCAGGATCCACTGGGAAAACCAAAGCTTGTCAGGAGCTCTTTACCAGGCTGTGAGGTACATAGTAGGTGCACAATAGACAGTACAAGGCTGGGCTGGGCTGGGACCTGGCACTCCTGAAACACCAACACACCAGGTATGTTGCACAATGTTATCCCAGGCTGGTGAGATGGAGGCAAGGGGATTAGGAGTTCAAGATCATCCTTGGCTCTAAGGGTCAGCCTTGGCTATCAAGGCCAGCCTGGACAAATGAGACCCTGTGTTTAAAGAAAACACACACACACAAAACAGAATAACTACAAGGTGGTAAGCAGTGTAGGATCAGAACTGAGCTCAACCAGGGCTGAGGCAGCCAGGTGGGGGAGACCAGATTGGTCTGGAAGGTTCCCTGTTCCCTGCTGAGGCTTCAGGAGCTCTGAAGGGTGTGAGAGCTGGGCTGGGGAGAGCAGAGATGCACTGAGATTCCCTGCATGGTGTCCACCATGTCTCTTGGGAAAGAATCTCAAAAATGAATGGCGGGGAGCATAGTGAGAATTTGGGTTTCTTTAAAAAAACAGAAATATTACCGGGCGTACACCTTTAATCCCAGCACTTGGGAGGCAGAGGCAGGTGGATTTTTGAGTTCAAGGCCAGCCTGGTCTAGTCTACATAGTGAGTTCCAGGACAGCCAGGGCTACACAGAGAAACCCTGTTTCGGAAAAACAAACAAACACAAACAAGCAGCCAGAAATATTATAGGAAAGCGTTTTCATTTTGATCCCAGGTGTGGGGTATGGGAATGCCGCAGATGGTCCACAGCAGCTGACTATGAATTGCTTTGTGCTATAGCAGAGATGGGATTTTGCAGCTGCAGATAGTTTCTGCAATTGTGTGATGTTTGGAATTCTGGGGACTCATTAGAGGGTTTATAAATGCTTGGACCCAGAGGGTGGGTTGTTCTTGTTAGTTGAGGTTTGCTAAGTAGTCGTCCTCGAAGAAGAAACAACAACAAGAAAAAAATAGATATACTGACAGTGAAGGTCAAAACTTGCCCCAAGGAATCAGCAGGATTAGCAGTGATGTTACCCCCTTTCCAAGCGCCGAGACTTTATTGGGGATCTCTTTTCCTTCCTCTCTATCCTTTTTTCTCTCCTATCTGGTGTTGGGGGGTTGCAATTTTGGAAGAAAAAGAACCCACAAAGTAGCTACAGGGAAGGGAGCAAGAGGAGACAGGAGCCACATACAGCCATACTGTAGATGTGAACATGTTACAATGAGTTAATATTGAAGTTCAAAGAGAGGTGGGGTAGAGTAGCAGGTGTTAAAACGTGAATAGTGCTGACAAACTAAAAAAGGCACTGGCGAGAGGGCTCAGTTAATGGAGGCTCTTGCTGCCAAGCCTGAAGATTTGAGTTCAAGCCCCAGGACCCAAACAGAGGAAGACAGGACCTGGCTCCCTTCCTAAATCGATAAAATTAAAAGGTGGCAGAGCCCCGAGTTTTATCTTACACCCTCCCCACACTGTAGACCTTCAGCCTTCTATGGACTTTATTTCCTGTCAGCCCCCATCTGTGGGACACAGGACCCCTCCTGCCCATGTGGTGCTCCACGTTCTTGGGAGACACCAATGGGGGTCAAGTCAAGATCTCTGAGCCCCTCAGTTTAAAATTCACCTTCTTCCTCTGCCCAATTCCTTGGGGGCCTGAGAGAGGCCAAAGCCCAGTCTGAGGCCAGAGCCTGACACCCCTGGGCTCTGTCCACAGCACGTTTTGCTTAGCAGCCACTCAGATTGGGCTGACTCCGAGTTCCTGCTGTGAACAGTACCAGGAGGGTTTCCAAGCGTACTTAGGAGTTCGCCCTATTAACTCCTCAGACCCACCTTGCTGCTCCTCACTTTGAACCTCTCCTTGAAGCCAGCCCTTTGCACATGGGTGAGGACGTGAGTTAGGGGATGTCAACTCCCCCAAACCTCTCAGTAGGCGGGGCTCTGCCTGCCGCAAGCGAGCTGGGGCTGGCTCAGTGCATCCCACATCAGCAGCATCTCGAAGGGCAGGAAGCGGTGCACGAGGAGCAGGTCGCGGTAGAAGCACGGGTCGAAGGATGACACACGTGGGCTAGGGGGGAACACCCCCGCAGTGCGCACTCCGCTATGCGTCCCGGGAGCCAGCCCCTGCTGCTGCAGACACATGCCCAGGAACACGTCGTCGATTGGGAACACGGGGAGGACGCGCGCGGCGCGATGTAGCGCAGCCGCGGTAAAACGCGACAGCAGGAAGCCGCCGCCACCACAGTAGGGCGGGTATCTGTCCTCAGCCATCACCAGCGTGGGGACGAAGTACTTGCTCCAGGGCACCCGGATGGGTCCCACGTTCTGGATCAGGTGCCCCACGAAGAGGTGTTGGTCCGGGTCGCGGTCCTGCAGGTAGGTGACCATGTTGTCCGTGTGCGCGAACACGTCGTCGTCCCCATTGAGCACGAAGCTGACGTTGGTACAGTAGGTTAGCTGCCACTCCAGGAAAAGGACCTACGGATGGAAGGGTTGGGGGCAGGAGCGGGTTTGCGGGCTGGCAAAGCACAAGAAGCCCTCCCTGTTGTAAACCCTCCCCCTCCCGACATCTCTACGTGAGTCTCGTACGCATACTTCAAAACTCCACGTCCCGTGCTCTCCCCAACGTCTCACCCACCTGCTTAAGCGTCAGGTTAAAGAAGGAGTCATGAAAATCCCACTGGAGAATGTCGCCGTATGTCTGCGCCTCCAGCTCCAGCAGTCGGTTGAATTTGCGTGCCTGTTGTGGGTCGCGGTCTGAGCCCACGAGGAAGAGGCGGCGCAGCGGCGCCCCACGCACCCGTCTCTCGCGCGCCCACGTCGTGCGCAGCACCTGGCGGCGCCCAAAGTTTGCAGGCGAGGACTTGATGGCTAGCAGCAGGAACACGGGCTGCGCGCACTTGGTTACCCGCGGCTCTCGGAGCACTGGGAAGTCGCGGCAGTGGCGATAGAACAGGAAGTCGCGCACGTGCGAGGGCAGCCTCTTGAAGTCGGGGTGCGAGGACACGGACAGATTAGCCCGGCACGGGGCGGGGTGTGCGCGTGGGTGTCTCGGGGCCCACCCGGGGTCATCTTCAGGCTCCTTGGACCTCTCGGGAGCAGAGCAGCTGGGCGGTGACTCGCTGGTCAGGAGCAGCAGCAGCGCCAGCAAGGCGACCAAGGCCAGGAGGAGGATCACGTAGGGGTGTTGCCTTGGCAGCCGCATGGTGTGGGGGGGGGGCGGGGCCTAGAACAAGGTCACAGATCTGTGAGTTCCCGCTGACCCAGCCTCCTCGCTCCCCTCCCGAAACCGGCATTGACTGCCACTGAACTTGAACCCACCCTTGGTCCCCACCGTCCTTCGACCCCAGCGAAGTTTTCATCAAACTCAGAGAGATCCTCCTGCCTCTGTCCCCTGAGTGCTGGGGCTAAAGGTGTGAACGCCTGTCTCACCAGGAAACTTTTATTCCTCCCTCAAAACCCATTTCGGATGATCCATTTTCCAGGCTTCCCTCATTCACGCCCCACTACCACCCCCAGCCCCTGCCTTGATCCTTCAGGTCCCTTTGTGGCCTCTCCCAGCATGAGTTGGGCACAGAGGCAGAGGCAGACAGAACTTGCTGTTTGTGGTAAACTAAACTCTTACAAATCTGCCAGCTCCCAGCTCTAATGATCTCGCTTTTAGGAAGCCCAGGCTGACCTCAAACTTGCTCTGTAGCTGAGGATGGACCTGATCTGTCCTCAGGTCCTGAGTGCTGGAATGAGAGCTTTCATCAGGCCTGGCTCTCTTTCATCTGCCTTCCCAGGCTCCCTGCGTGTGGAGTATGGCTTGTGCTGTCTGTGGTGTCTTCTAGCCCTAAAGGGCGTTGCAGCAGCAAACAAGTGCTAGATCAGACTCTGACTCCTTCATCAAACACTATTGGCACTCAGAAGCACACCTTCACCCCTGGAACCCAGAGTTGCCCCCCCCCCATCCTGGCTATGTGCCCCACATGCACTGACAATCTTGTCTGCAGGTATGCAGGGACACCATGCCACCCCCAAGTCACAGCACACAAAGTGTTTGTTGAAAGACTATTGAACCTTTCCCCTTACCTCAGTCTGTCTTGGGGTATCTGCTGTCCTGAATGGTACCTAGAACCTTGTGGGCCATTAACAAGTGTCCTTGAGACTGTAGGCGGCAAGCAAACCCACCGTGCTAGTGCCCGCACAGAGGCAGGCTTCCTGGTTCTGTGCCATGGGTTCTGCTGTGTGACTCTGTCACAGTGGCTTAACCTCTCTGAACCTCCAGGTATAACAAGATGAACCCCATGCAAAAGTACCACAGAGATCTCCTGCCACAGGACCTTAGCACAGAGGGTTACTGATTTGTAAAAATCCTTCACTGTAGCTATCTTTTTGCTACATTGTGTTTTTGTTCCGACATTCTCCATCCTTTCAACCCCCTAGTACTAGATAGGAGAGAAGACAGAGGGGAAAGTGGTGGTGTTATCAGACTACTTTCTGTTGCTAATGGTGACGAGTTCCTTGGGGCAAGTTTGATCTTCACCATCAGGGTAGCTAATTTCTTCTTTGCTTGTGACTTCTTAATAAACAAGTAACGACCACCACCCATCCCCCACCTCTCTGGGTCTAAGCATTTATATACTATGGAGGTTTGAAAGACCCTCCTCCTAACCACATGGGTGCCAGTCTTTTCCTTTCTGCCTTTGGACCCACATCTGCCTGGATGCTGCCTGGAGACTAAACCTCTGAAACCGTAAGCCAGCCCCAATTAAATGTCCTTTATAAGAGTTGCCGAGGGCTCTCTAATGCGGAAGGAGAAGTGGGATAAGTAAGGAGGTGCCCATACCACGGCTTGTACAAAGCAGACTGCCCACAGATCCACCCAGGTAAAGCACCCAGGAAACAACTGGTTACAAAAGCCGCTCGCAAGAGTGCGCCCTCTACTGGAAGCGTGAAGAAACCTCATGGTTACAGGCCTGGTACCATGGCACTCCGTGAAATTAGATGCTATCCGAAGTCCACTGAACTTCTGATCCGCAAGCTCCCCTTTCAGCATCTGGTGCGAGAAATTAATTGCTCAGGACTTCAAAAGCAGATCTACGCTTCCAGAGCGCAGCTATTGGTGCTTGCAGGAGGCAAGTGAGGCCTATCTGGTTAGCTTTTTTTTGGGGGGGGGGGCTGTTTTGAGACAGGGCCTCTCTGTATATAGCCCTGGCTGTCCTGGAACTCACTCTGTAGACCAGGATGGGAGGGAGGGAGGGAGGGAGGGAGGGAGGAGGAGGAGGAGGAGGAGGAGGAGTAGGGAGGAGTAGCTACAGGCAGGGAAGAGATTCTTCCTATCTAGGCCTGACCTAACACCTAGGCTAGACCTCTTCTTTGCCTGTGAGACCACCTAAGGCCTAGGCTAGACCTCTTGCTGGGAAGCAAAGAACAATCCCTTCTCTCTGTCTCTGTCTGTCTGTCTGTCTGTCTGTCTGTCTGTCTGTCTCTCTCTCTCTCTCTCACACACACACACACCAATGTGTGGGTCTGCAGTTAGGGTTTGGTTTCTTAAATAACCCAGTTATGTTATGAGAACATATGTTTTTCTTTAAATCCTGGGTGGCCTGTGGGGCTGCTTCAGCCATGGAGGCTGACCATTTGCTTTACATGTGTTTCAGCAGGGGTGTGATCCTGCCAGCTGCAGATAGTTCAGTTCTGAGGACTCCGGAGAGGGTATAAATGCCGGAGGCCAGAGAGGGGCAAGAGAGCTTGGAAGAGAGGTGGGGGTTCGAAGGAGGAGGAGGAGGAGGAGGAGGAGGAGAGCACTCCCCCTGGTTGCTATTGTTGCAGTTTGACAAGAAGTTTGAGATACCCTGACAAAATGGATTGGATTTGCACCTATCCAGCAGGAAGCAGTCCAAAGAGAACAGCACCCCCTTTCCTGAAACCTTCTTTCCCCCCTATCTGGAGTTGGAAGGAATCAGGGATGGAAGAGTGGCATACAAAACCCCAGTACGGTAGTTATACATACAGGGGTTCAGAGAGGGAGGTGGCTGGCCTGGCTGGCGACCTTGAAGAACATGTACAGGGAGATGAGAAACCTCTGGGGCTTTGGGCAGGGACACTGCGCCGCTGGGTAGGGTGTAGCTTGTGAGTAAATGCTGCTGGCCTGGACACCCCAACCATTAGCAGGGCACTGTGGGACATGGTGTCAAGGAACACAAGGTTACAGATGTGGGGATTCTGCTCTGCCCCTGACTGTCAGACCAGTCCTGCCCAGGGCTGTTTGTACCAGGAAGCAATTTAAGCTGCTTCCTCCCAACTCCAGAAGTTGAAATAAGACAGAGGAAGCAGGCCTTTCCTTGTGCTTCCAGCATCAGTACAGTGATGGCTGCTGCCTGCACTGGCCATGGGAGTTACACCAAGGAGACATCACATCCCCAGTGTCTGCCGGGAAGATGGGGAGACATCACATCCCCAGTGTCTGACAGAGAGATGGGGCTAAAGAGGGCAGAGGGGATCCTGTAGTGAGGGGCTCGGAGGTGGCTCAGGGGTGGAGCTCCTGCCTAGTTGTCCTAGGCACTGGACTTACTGCCCCTCACCCACAGCATTGATAGTGCATGCCTTTAGTCCCAGCAGGAGAGGCAGGAGGATCTCTATGACTGTGTGGCCAGCCTGGCCTATAGAGCGAATTGCAGAATAGCCAGGGCTACACAAAGAAACCCTGTCCCAAAACAAAAACAAAAACAAAAACAAACAAAAACCAAAACTCAAAAACCATAAAAAGCCATGGGTGTGTGCCCAGAGACCCAATGACTAATTCCTGAATATTTGAATGGTCCCTAAGCCCCTGTGACTTGCAGCTGCTGCACCATCTTGTCCAAGAAGCAAAAAATAAACAGTTTGAGAACTGTGCACAGTGCCTTCTTCCTGGGTGCTGGGCTGGAAAAGGGCCATGGCTCATGTCATAGACAATACTACCCTGAAAAACACAGTTCCCAGACATCGGCTACATAATTAATTATCGATCGGTTAATATTGCTGAATTTGGTCATTAATTACAACAAACTAACCAAATGTTAATGAGCCACAGAACATAAGGAAATGTTGCTTCTTAATGAGACATTGCATATTAATTATTCACTGCATATTGATGAGTCATTGCATACTAAGGACATATTGGATACTGAAGAGGCACTGGCTAATCAAAGTGTCAAAGTTGATCTGGATGCCTCATCAGTCTACACCCATGCACAGGTCGATGGCCAATGACCTGACTTTTGGCTCACGGTGTGTGCTTCATAGTGATGTTGTGACTATTAATGAACTTCATCGGAATGTTAATGACTTTAGCTAAATATTAATGAGATTCATCTTGATATTAATGACCCACAGAATGCTCATTACTATTTGTGGTTCAAACACTGAGTCTTACTGATGGGCTTGGCTATTTCTTTATGAATATTCATGAGCCTTGGCTCCCCCTGCCCTTGGCCCTGACTTGGCAGCGGCCTTGAGTTCGAGGCCAGCCTGGTCTACAAAGTGAGTTCCAGGACAGCCAGGGCTACACAGAGAAACCCTGTCTCAAAAAACAAAAAACAAAAAACAAACAAACAAACAAAAATGCCGGGCAGTGGTGGCACACGCCTTTAATCCCAGCACTCGGGAGGCAGAGGCAGGCAGATTTCTGAGTTCGAGGCCAGCCTGGTCTACAAACTGAGTTCCAGGACAGCCAGGGCTACAAAGAGAAACCCTGTCTCGAAAAAACCAAAAAAACCCCAGAAGGCTACTGAGGTAGGGAAATGACACGTGCTCAAAGAGGCATCAGGGTGGATGCCTCAGACCTTCTGAATCATTCTTCTAGAGTGAGGGATGCGGAGGATGCTTGGAGCTTCTGGGACAGTCCCTTCTATGCCTCCCCGCTGAGCGTGGGGTCCGTTTGTCCCTATGACCTTGAGCCCGGGGTCACCCTGTGCTTAGCTGGATAGGACGAGCTGATCACCTGACCCACGGCAGCTCCGATCAGGTTTGTACTAGCTCCTTAACCGTGGGCAATTTTCTTTTTACGAGGATCTGGGATTTTTACTGACAAAAAGAGAGTTCCTATAAAGATAAAGCTTCTGAGGCCCAGGTCTTGATGGCGGAATAAGCCGCGCCCTGCTTTCACACCCCAGCTTTCCTAACGTCCCACCTTCACACAGCTTCTCTGAGGCCAACCTCCCCCCCCCCGCCGCCCGCCCCCCCCTCCCCAAGAAGAAGCCAGAATCGCGACTGTCAGCCCAGTCCGGTCCACTTCCCAGACAAGGAAACGGAGGCCGGGAAGGTGCTGGCCATATCCTTGTCCTTCCAATCAGCAGAGCAGCCTCATAGGCCTGGCGTCTGGGGTCACTCTAGATCCCCACCCTCTAAGCAGGTCCCATTCTCTCGTCCCTCTTCCGGTGACGTTTACACCAGGATTACAATAACCTCTTTTTCACAATCAAAGATAAAATGTCACAGACGCAAGATCCCTGTAATCAAGAGTATAATAAACACGCCGGCCCCAGCCCCACCCCTGCTGGACTGTTAACATCTCCTGAGGGGACCCGAGGGACTTGGACCAGGCACCCACTTCTGCCTCCAGCGCCCCTCCACGCAGGACAGGGAGCAAAAGTCCGCGGGGCTCCGGACCTCGGAGAGGGCAGCAGAGAAGTCTCCTCGAGGCCCCTACAGGATCTTCGCAATCTCAGCTATTGAGGGGAAACGCCACGCCCAGGGGAAGGGATCCGGCCTGGGCCGGCTGCGCAAACACTTACCAGATGGGCACCAACAAATGTCCCCTAAGCGGCCACACCTTTTCTTCCTGACTCCACGGGATGTGACAGGTCAGGATGAGAAAGTGAAAGTGGGGACCCCAGACCAAGCACTCAGGAGGAAGGTAGACTGTTCAAAGCCAGTCTCAGAAAAAGAAGGAGAGAAAAGAAAAGAATGGGAAATTTACCCCAAAGCGTCAGAACCTCGGTTAGCAATACAGACTATCAATTTAACTATGCTGCCACCACACCTCGCAGTTTACCTTCACCGCAGCCTATCTCCCATACAGGGAAACTGAGGCTCGGAGAGCGAACCCTTCTCATCGGAGTTTCCCCAGTGTCAGCTTGAAGACAAAAATAAGATTCTCGGTTGTCTGAAAACACGGTGGTTTCACAAATTCGAACAGGGGAAACCGAGTCAGAGTCGAGGCCGCCGGGCTGTGCAGACACTGGGGAGAAGCGCGGGCTTCTGATCCTGGAATGTGGCGGGGCTACTTAGCGGCGTCTAAGAGACCCGGAGCTCAGGAGTACGGCTGGGGCTGCGGAGCATCTTCAGCGCGGTGTGGCTAGAAAGCGCCCCAGATTCCAACCTCGCCTCACCCCACCCGAGACCCTGGCACTCACCTCGAGCGCGGGCTCCAGACAGCCCCGGAGGCCACACTGTTTACCTGGGCGACCGCCTCGCGCTGGCTCTTGGCTACTCGCCTTCCTCCGCCTCTTCCCTGTTCTCCCTTCCCCACTCCTTCCTCCAGCAAGTCGAGCTTCCTAGTAGCCAAGGAGAAAGTCCCCTTCCCTCCGCCCTCACAGCCCCCCCCCCCGCCCCGTTCCTTGATCTCGCCCCTCTCTGTCCTGTTCTTCCACTGTGGTCTTGTCCTTCCTCACCTGTCTTCCTACCTGGACTGTGGGTGGCCCTTCCCCTCCCTCTAGGCGCCACCCTCCCTCCAGATTTCCCAACCTGAAGGTCCACATCTTCACCTCCTTCCCTCTCTCATGGCCGTGCCCATTCACTTTTATCCCCAACCCCATCCCCTCCAGTGGACCTCTATTCCCAACCTGACCTCTTCCTCCTTCGGTCCTACCCCTCCCCTGGGAGTCTAGCTCCCTCCAGCCTCTCCCTCATTTAGGGCCTCCCATCTTCTTCTTCCATGCCACTGAGAGGGAGAAGGTGTAACTCCCCTGGGAGTGTCCCCACCCATCCCCTTCCTCAGAAGTTACCCCCAAAACCTGGTGGTCCTAACTCTGAGTTCCAGGCCCTAACAGCCTGCTGGAGGGAGAAGTTCCTAAACTGGAAACTGAGTCCTCCTGACACTGGCTCCCTGGATCAGTACACAGTGGGCAGAGCTCCAGGATTGCCCCTTGACGTGGTAATCCTTCCCTGAGTGCACCCAGAGGTCACAGCAGCCCTATTCACAGGCACTGGGATATTAGTGAACCGTAAAAAGGAATGAAGGGGCCCTGTTGTTGAGTGACAGCAGCTAATACAAATGTCCCACCCGTGTGTGACAGACTCACAAGAAAGTCACATGGCAGAAAAATCCACAGACAAGGAGCAGGTCAGGGACGGGAGGGGTGATCTTGTGGGGGCAACAATGTTCTGGAAATGCACCAGGTAAGGCTTCCTGGGGGCCATGCTAACTGCCACTCACTCCAGCTCCCTGCCACAGAAAACACCTCTTCTGGCTCCTGCTCAGAATGCGGGTGACTCAGCCTGGACCTGCCTGACGAATGTTCACTCACTGCATAGTTGAGGTTTTGGAGTCACTTCGGTGAAAATGTCAATGGCCTTATAAACAGGCAAGGACAACCCACCCAGGGCCCTGCCCCAGCTGCGGGGACTCACCCTCCTGAGATAAACAGCTATCACCCTGGCTCTGGGAGGCCTGGTGAGGGAAGCCAGGCCAGAGAAAAAGGACTCCTGTGTTTTCAAAGCTGCCCTGCCTTCCTGTACCCCAAGGAGAGCAAATTAAAGCCACCAGGAAGTGCCATGTTCTCAGCACTTATCAGATGGGCCAGTATCTTAGTTAGGGTGTCACTGCTGTGAGCAGACATCATGATCAAGGCAGGTCTTATAAAGGACAACATTTAATTGGGGCTGGCTCACAGGTTCAGAGGTTCAGTCCATTTTCATCAAGGTAGGAGCATGGTAGCATCCAGGCAGGCATGGTGCAGGAGGAGCTAAGAGTTCTATATCCTCATCTGAAGGCTGCTAGAAGACTGACTTCAGGGAGCTAGGACAAGGGTCTTAAAGCCCAGGCCCACAGTGACACACCCACTCCAACAAGGCCACACCCCCTAATACTGACTCCCTAGGCTAAGCACATACAAACCACCACACTCCACTCCATGGCCCCCATAGGCTCGTTCAAATACATGAGTCTTTGGGGGTCATATCTAGTCATAGCATAATAAAAAATGTACAATTAATTCAACTTCCAAGGTCCCCCTGGTCTATAGCAGTTTCAACAATGCTAAAAGTCCAAAGTTTAGAGTTTCTTCTGACATTCAACCAATCACTTAACTGTAATCCCCAAAGCAAGACAGGAAACCAGCTGGGCAAACTCCAAACTCTGCATCTCCATGGCTGATGTCAACGCAGAGATTTCCAACTCCTGCTCCAGACATTCGGCACCTTCCCTACCAGAGGAGAGATGTCTGCCCGGGAGGGCTCTCATGCCTGAGCTGGTTGGGGGAGCCATCTTTGCTCCGGTTCACCTAGGCTCCAGTCTGCACTGGTGAGAGTGTGGACCGCAGAAGCTACACAGCTTTGGGACAGACAGAAGCAACCTAGTTTCTGGGACAGACCCTGTTTCAGGATCCAGACATTTGGGCATCTTCCCCACCAGAGGAAAGGTGGCCACCTGTGAGGGCTCTGTCTGCCAGAGCAGGTGAGAGAGTCATATTGTGTCCAGGGTCCCTTGGTGTCTAGTCTGTGCAGGTGAGTGTGTAAACTGCAGAGGCGACACATCTTCTGGGACAGGCCCTGTTTTGGGCCTACATCTTCAGCCAGGAGGCAGATCTGAATGCC